>NW_026608085.1:0-90000 GCF_029499605.1 Hyla sarda
AGTACCGAACACTTCCTGAGGGATTGTCCTATCCGTCCTCCCCGCCTGGAAAGACGTACGCTGACTCCGCACAAAGGTGAGACAGTCCTTGATGTCTACTCTGCTTCTCCACGTCTTACTGTGCCTGTGCGGATGTCTGCTTCAGCCTTCTCCTTCTCTACAGTGGCCTTCTTGGACTCTGGTTCTGCAGGAAATTTTATTTTGGCCTCTCTCGTCAACAGGTTCAACATCCCTGTGACCAGTCTCGCCAGACCCCTCTACATCAATTGTGTAAATAATGAAAGATTGGACTGTACCATACGTTTCCGCACGGAGCCCCTTCTTATGAGCATCGGATCTCATCATGAGAGGATTGAACTTTTGGTCCTCCCCAATTGCACCTCGGAGATTCTCCTTGGACTTCCCTGGCTTCAACTTCATTCCCCAACCCTGGATTGGTCCACTGGGGAGATCAAGAGTTGGGGGTCCTCTTGTTCCAAGAACTGTCTAAAACCGGTTCCCAGTAACCCTTGCCGTAACTCTGTGGTTCCTCCAGTAACCGGTCTCCCCAAGGCCTATATGGACTTCGCGGATGTTTTCTGCAAAAAACAAGCTGAGACTCTACCTCCTCACAGGCCTTATGATTGCCCTATCGACCTCCTCCCGGGTACTACTCCACCCCGGGGCAGAATTTATCCTCTCTCTGCCCCAGAGACTCTTGCCATGTCCGAATACGTCCAGGAGAATCTAAAAAGGGGCTTTATCCGTAAATCCTCCTCTCCTGCCGGAGCCGGATTTTTCTTTGTCTCCAAAAAAGATGGCTCCCTACGTCCTTGCATTGACTACCGCGGTCTTAATAAAATCACGGTTAAGAACCGCTACCCCTTACCCCTCATCTCTGAACTCTTTGATCGCCTCCAAGGTGCCCACATCTTCACTAAATTGGACTTAAGAGGCGCCTATAACCTCATCCGCATCAGAGAGGGGGACGAGTGGAAAACGGCATTTAACACCAGAGATGGACACTTTGAGTATCTGGTCATGCCCTTTGGACTGTGCAATGCCCCTGCCGTCTTCCAAGACTTTGTCAATGAAATTTTTCGTGATCTATTATACTCCTGTGTTGTGGTATATCTGGACGATATCCTAATTTTTTCTGCCAATCTAGAGGAACACCGCCGGCATGTCCGTATGGTTCTTCAGAGACTTCGTGACAACCAACTCTATGCCAAAATTGAGAAATGTCTGTTTGAATGCCAATCTCTTCCTTTTCTAGGATATTTGGTCTCTGGCCAGGGACTACAGATGGATCCAGACAAACTCTCTGCCGTCTTAAATTGGCCACGCCCCTCCGGACTCCGTGCTATCCAACGCTTTTTGGGGTTCGCCAATTATTACAGGCAATTTATTCCACATTTTTCTACCATTGTGGCTCCTATCGTGGCTTTAACCAAGAAAAATGCTGATCCCAAGTCCTGGCCTCCTCAAGCAGAAGACTCCTTTAAACAACTCAAGTCTGCCTTTTCTTCGGCTCCCGTGCTCTCCAGACCTGACCCTTCCAAACCCTTCCTATTGGAGGTTGATGCCTCCTCAGTAGGAGCTGGAGCTGTTCTTCTACAAAAAAATCCTTCCGGGCATGCTGTCACTTGTGGTTTTTTCTCTAGGACCTTCTCTCCAGCGGAGAGGAACTACTCCATCGGGGATCGAGAACTTCTAGCCATTAAATTAGCACTTGAGGAATGGAGGCATCTGCTGGAGGGATCAAGATTTCCTGTTATTATCTACACCGACCACAAGAACCTCTCCTACCTCCAGTCGGCCCAACGGCTGAATCCTCGCCAGGCCCGGTGGTCTCTGTTCTTTGCCCGATTTAATTTTGAGATTCACTTTCGTCCTGCCGATAAGAACATTAGAGCCGATGCTCTCTCTCGTTCCTCGGATGCCTCAGAAGTTGATCTCCCTCCGCAACACATCATTCCACCTGACTGCCTGATCTCCACTTCTCCTGCCTCCATCAGACAGACTCCTCCAGGAAAGACCTTTGTTTCTCCACGCCAACGCCTCGGAATCCTCAAATGGGGTCACTCCTCCCATCTCGCAGGTCATGCGGGCATCAAGAAATCTGTGCAACTCATCTCCCGCTTCTATTGGTGGCCAACTCTGGAGACGGATGTTGGGGACTTTGTGCGAGCCTGCACTATCTGTGCCCGGGATAAGACTCCTCGCCAGAAGCCCGCTGGTTTTCTTCATCCTCTGCCTGTCCCCGAACAGCCTTGGTCTCTGATTGGTATGGATTTTATTACTGATTTACCCCCTTCCCGTGGCAACACCGTTATTTGGGTGGTCGTTGATCGATTCTCCAAAATGGCACATTTCATTCCTCTTCCTGGTCTTCCTTCTGCGCCTCAGTTGGCTAAACAATTTTTTGTACACATTTTTCGTCTTCACGGGTTGCCTACGCAGATTGTCTCGGATAGAGGGGTCCAATTCGTGTCTAAATTCTGGAGAGCTCTCTGTAAACAACTCAAGATTAAATTAAATTTTTCCTCTGCATATCATCCCCAGTCCAATGGACAAGTAGAAAGAATTAACCAGATCCTGGGTGATTATTTGCGACATTTTGTTTCCTCCCGCCAGGATGACTGGGCAGATCTCCTTCCATGGGCCGAATTCTCGTATAACTTCAGGGTCTCTGAATCTTCCTCCAAATCCCCATTTTTCGTGGTGTACGGCCGTCACCCTCTTCCCCCCCTCCCTACCCCCTTGCCCTCTGGTCTGCCCGCTGTGGATGAAATTTCTCGTGACCTTTCCATTATATGGAGAGAGACCCAAAATTCTCTCTTACAGGCTTCTTCACGCATGAAGAGGTTCGCGGATAAGAAAAGAAGAGCTCCCCCCGTTTTTTCCCCTGGAGACAAGGTATGGCTCTCCGCTAAATATGTCCGCTTCCGTGTCCCTAGCTACAAGTTGGGACCACGCTATCTTGGTCCTTTCAAAATTCTGTGTCAAATTAATCCTGTCTCTTATAAACTTCTTCTTCCTCCTTCTCTTCGTATCCCTAATGCCTTTCACGTCTCTCTTCTCAAACCACTCATCCTCAACCGTTTTTCTCCCAAATCTGTTCCTCCCACTCCTGTTTCCGGCTCCTCGGACGTCTTCTCGGTCAAGGAGATTTTGGCTGCCAAAAAGGTCAGAGGAAAAAATTTTTTTTTAGTAGACTGGGAGGGTTGTGGTCCTGAAGAGAGATCCTGGGAACCTGAGGACAACATCCTTGACAAAAGTCTGCTCCTCAGGTTCTCAGGCTCCAAGAAGAGGGGGAGACCCAAGGGGGGGGGTACTGTTACGCCGAGCGCTCCGGGTTCCCGCTCCTCCCCGGAGCGCTCGCTTCACCTCCTCCGCTGCAGCGCCCCGGTCACGTCCTCTGACCCGGGGCGCTGCGATCCTGCTGCTAGCCGGGATGCGATTCGCGATGCGGGTAGCGCCCGCTCGCGATGCGCACCCCGGCTCTCCTACCTGACTCGCTCCCCGTCTGTTCTGTCCCGGCGCGCGCGGCCCCGCTCCCTAGGGCGCGCGCGCGCCGGGTCTCTGCGATTTAAAGGGCCACTGCGCCGCTGATTGGCGCAGTGGTTCCAATTAGAGTTATCACCTGTGCACTCCCTATATTACCTCACTTCCCTTGCACTCCCTTGCCGGATCTTGTTGCCTTAGTGCCAGTGAAAGCGTTCCTTGTGTGTCCCTTGCCAGTGTTTCCAGACCTTCTGCCGTTGCCCCTGACTACGATCCTTGCTGCCTGCCCCGACCTTCTGCTACGTCCGACCTTGCTTCTGCCTACTCCCTTGTACCGCGCCTATCTTCAGCAGCCAGAGAGGTGAGCCGTTGCTAGTGGATACGACCTGGTCACTACCGCCGCAGCAAGACCATCCCGCTTTGCGGCGGGCTCTGGTGAAAACCAGTAGTGGCTTAGAACCGGTCCACTAGCACGGTCCACGCCAATCCCTCTCTGGCACAGAGGGTCCACTACCTGCCAGCCGGCATCGTGACATTTACTGACCATGTTTGCACACTGATTGATGTCATAAAAAATAAAAAAATAATAATAATACTAATCTAGCACACCTGTGCAGGTTTGACATGACATGAAACGTAGCTGTCTTGCAGGTGGTGCTGAATCCTGTTAAATGATGTGAGGGTCTCATGGTTATTCACAAGGGTGCGTCATTGCTGTTGCTTGACCATGCATTGGTTCTGTGGTCAGTGAATGATAAAAACAAAATTTGCCATCCATTGATTGATGAGAAATCAGCCATGAGGCATTTGTTTTTAGAAACTGCTGCTCACAACCAATGTTGCAATGGAGTGTCTCCATCTGCTGGTGGTATTGGATAAGCATTAGTGCTATGATGGGGTCTGAAGAAGAAGAAGAAGATGGAAAAAAAATAATAAAAAAAAGAAAGAAAGAGAGAGAGACTGACTGAGTGAGTGGGTAAGAGAGAGAGTGAGTGAGTGATTGAGTGAGTAATTGAGTGAGTGAGAGAGAGAACAAATGAATTAAAGTGAGTGAGTGAGTGAGTGAGAATGAATGAAAGTCTGAATGACAGAAAGAAAAAAGTATGAAGAAAGAAGTATGAAGAAAATAAAATGTATATGGAGTTGCAAACATGAGTGCAATCTACAAAGCTGTTGAGGCTGGTCCTCATGGGAGGATTGTTGCACCCAGGACCTTTAGTTCTATTAAATTTCATTCAATGCCACTGCCAGGTGTAAACAGCAGAAGAACCAGAAGCACCAACAGCACGACCATGGGTTGTCAGATTACCCTGATTTAGCAAAGAGTCCAAAAGGATGCAGGTGAATACTGTTTATTTTCAGTTTCTCGTTACAGTTGGTTTGATTCCGTGTCCGGACAGCCAGGGAGGTGGCTACAGGCAACAAAGGTAGGCGTGTTGTTTTCATATACAGATCTTAACCCCTTAAGGATGGAGGGCGTGCCCATACGCCCCCGTTTCAAAGTCCTTAAGGACTGGGGGTGTATGGATACGCCCGTGGGAATTTCGGTCCCCGCCGCTAGCCGTCGGGGACCGGAACGAGATGCCTGCTGAAATCTTTCAGCAGGCATCCTGTGAAAATGCCTAGGAGGGTCCTGAGAACCCCCCATGTCGGCCATGGCGGCAAATCGACGTTTGTGGCAATTCCGGGCTGATCGGGTCTCTGATGACCCGATTGCCCGGAAAATAGGGATGAAAGGATTTGTCAGTGACAGCCCCAATCCTCCTAAGGGATAGGAGCGAGGTGGCAGTGGTGCCATCCCCCCCTATCCCCTGCCATTAGTAATGACTACTGACCAATGGCAGTTAAAGGCGGAGGGGTTACCATGGAAATTCCCCACTCTGCCCGCCCCTGGATGTCAGGCAGAGAGGGGGGGGGGGAGAAGATGGTGGCGGTACCTGGGGGTTTGCCCCCCCCCCCCTCCATGCGAATGTACAGGGTACATTCACAAGGAGCGGGGGTTTACAGTTAGTCTCTCGCTGCAAGCTAGAGATGCAGGAAATTTTCTGCTGCAGCTCAAACTCCCAGCAGGAAACTCGCTGTAATCCCCCGGCAGTCTGAATGTACCCAAAAAACACTACCTATAAACATACCCATACACAGTCCCCCCCCCCCCCCAATAAAAATGAGAAACCTCTGGTATGGCACGGTTTCTAAAACGTAGTCTCCAGCTGTTGCAAAACAACAACTCCCAGTATTGCCAGACAGCCATTGACTGTCCAGGCATGCTGGGAGTTTTGCAACAGCTGGAGGCACTCTGTTTGCGAAACACTGCCGTAAGGTAATTTTGGTATCCGAGGCAAGTCTAACTCTTGCATCCGTAATTTAGGCCTTAAATGCGCATGGCGCTCTCTCACTTTACCGTACACGGTAAAAATTGCCCAACAAATTTTGGGGGTCTTTTTCTCCTTTTACAGCGGTTCTGACATAAACGCACAAAAATAAATACCCACATGTGACCCCATTTTGGAAACTACACCCCTCACGGAATGTAAGAAGGGGTATAGTGAGCTTTAACACCCCAAAGGTGTTTGACAAATTTTCATTAAAGTTGGACGTGAAAATGAAAAATTTTATTTTCTTCACTAAAATGCTGGTGTTTTCCCAAATTTTTCATTTTCACAAGGAGTAATAGGAAAAAAAGCCATTGATGGCTGGGAAATATTGGAACATGGAGGTAGGCATCTTTGATGTCCACTGAAGAAAGAAATTCCCCTTGTTCCATGGATGCCACTACCGAACGGAGGGATTCCAATCGGAAGTGGCGGATGAGAAGATGAAGGTTGAGACGCTTGAGGTCCAGGATTGGCCTCACAGAACCGCCCTTCTTGGGGACCACAAAAAGATTCAAATAGAAACCCCAAAAACGTTCCCTTGGAGGAACGGGGACAATAACTCCCTGGAGAAGCAGGGACCGGAGAGCCTCCCGAAACTGTTTTGCCAGAGAAGGAGACCGGGGGTCCCGGGACTGAAAAAAACGATCCCTCGGGAGGGAGGCAAATTCCATTCGGTATCCGTTGGACACCACGTCCCTGACCAAAGAGTCCTGAATGTGTGTGGTCCAGATGTCTCGAAAAAGTAAGAGACGACCTCCCACCCGAGAAAAATCTGCGGGTGGGGGCATCACTTCATACGGAAGTGGGTTTGCGTTTGCCCGATTTGGCCGCAAAACGTCCGGAACGGTTGGTGTCCAACTTCCAAGACGGGCAAGCCCGGAATGAGGGAGCCTTCTTGTCCCGCGAAGGCGCCTGCCTATACCCCTTATTAGGGCCAAAAGTCCGAAAGGACTGAAAGGAAGAGGACTTCCTCTGGGAAGTAGAGCGAGCCTTATTTTGAGGCAACAAGGAACTCTTGCCCCCCGTCGCCTCAGAGATAATCTCGTCAAGGCGCTTGCCAAAAAGACGGGCACCAGTAAAAGGAAGCTCGGTGAGAGACCTTTTGGAAGCGGCATCCGCATCCCAAGCCTTAAGCCACATGGAACGGAGGAGGGCCGCCAGGTGACCCACAGAAAAGGCAGCACAACGGGCTGACTGCATGGAAGCTGTGCACAGAAAGTCCCCAGCTTTAGAGCATTGGAGAACCAAAGCAGACAGATCCTCTGGGGGGATCCCGCCTGGATACCCTGACGGAGTTTTGAGCACCACACCGATAGGGCCTTGGACACCCAAGCCGAGGCGAAGGTGGGAAGCAGAGAAGAGCCTGCTGCTTCAGAGGCAAACTTCGCTAAGGACTCCACCTTCTTGTCCGTCGAATCCTTGAAAGCAGCCATATCTGCTAGCGACAGTGTAGTAGCCTTAGAGAGGCGGGAAATTGGTGTATCCACCAAGGGAGGGGAAACCACCTTAGAGGCAAGGTCCTTGTCGAATGGGTAACGCACACCTGAACCTTCTTCATTCCCGGGAGCCTCTTGTCCGGATGTTTCCATGCAGATTCCAGAAGGGTGTCAAATTCAGCGTGAGAGCTGAACCTTTGAGGTGCCAGTTTAGCATGATGAAAAGATACTTCAGGAGTCACATCCGAAGATCCTGGGTCCTCTAAGTGAAAGGTGTCTCTTATGGCCGCAACCAATGAGTTCACCATTTCAACTGTATCCGAGCGGTCCTCCGAGTCAGATGCCGATTCGAAAGCCTCATCCACCAGTTCACCAGGAGAATGTGAACAAGTGGAGGAAGCCCTGGAGGGGGGCGACCATGACCGGGTACGCGACTCTTGCGAGGCAGAGTGGCGATTCCGGGAACGTCCTCTGGAGGAGCGACGTTTGTGACCAGATGACACGGGGGGGCGGGACCCACGAGGGGAGCACCCACGTCTACCTGAAGACTCAATGGAAGAGTCAGAAGATACACCCCTAGTACGCCTGTGAGAGGGTGAAGTATGTGGAGAAGAGGAGCGGGGCCCTTTAGAGGGTTGGCACAGGGCAGACCTCTTCAAGGCAGACACCACGTCACGAGAAGCCTCAGCCACCGAACGGGAGACTTGAGTCAAGTCAGCCCATATACTGGGATAGGGAAGAAACCCAGGCTGGAGGGGCGGCCGAATCCACCAGAACTGAAAGAGCATCCGAGGGTACCAGGGGGTCTGGGGCAGCAGAGGAGCAGGCAGAGCAAGTGGGTTCAGCAGAACCAGGCATTTTGGAATTACAGTTCTTACAGACCAAATAGGAAACTAACGCTCCAGTTGTCTGTTTAGAGGGAAGAACAGTTCTGGGTACGAACATAATGAAAAAAGAACTATCTCACCCGAGTCTGTGTCCCCTGTGGCGGCTGCTGTGAGGAGAACTCCGCTCTGTGTAGATAGAGAGGGAGAAACAGGCCAGCCAATAGCCAGAGAGGGGCGTGCCTGGAGCAGGGGCCCTGTCTGATTGGCCTCTGCCACCGAAAATCGCACGCACGGCGCTGATTGGAGGACAATACGCGCCTCCAGTGAGCTCTGGCGGCGCTGTGGGCGGAGCTATAGCGCCCCGGCCGCCGAGAAGAACAATAGTAATGGCGCCCGCTCCTTGCCCCAGGCGCACATGTCAGCCGCATATGCGCCCACGGGGAAGTGAGCGGGCGATACACATATTCGCCGACAGTCGTCTGTTGCCGAAAGCGAAAGTAAGTCGGCGCTTCATGCGCCCGAACAGTAAAAGCGCCGCGGCTGTCAGCCACATAGTAAGCGCCGCGGCTGTCAGCCGCATAGTATAACACACACACACATGTGCATAATAATAAAGTAAACCATTCATTCCCAATATGCCATTGCTCGCCCCTTTTTTAGAATAAAAGATAGAGCCCCTAACACAGGCCAGCCCCATGGACCCTGAAAGGTGGGCCAAAAAATGAGGGTCTCCAGAGGTTGCAAGTCAGCACCTAAAGGGAGAAGAATATATACTCACCTCAATCAGAAGTACTTACCTAATGGAGTCTTCTGTGAGGTCTTCAGTCAGCTTTCTGTTACCTGCATCACGCTGAGCTACCATGTGCGAGCAAAGCGAGCAGGGAATAGGGGGACCCGGACCCATGAGGTACAACCCCAGACGCTGACCGTTGGCGAGAGGGGGTGAACAGCGCATATACACAATGTCTGTGCCCCCTCAATCACAATGAGAAAACAGTGAGCCGCAGTTCCTGAGTCCCCACCTGAAAACATGAAAGAAAACGGAATAAAAAACTAACACATACCCTAACTAGGAAAAATAAGAAACAAAAGACCTGGTCTGGAGAATTCCAGACCATGTCCACCTCCTTCAGACACTAAGCTATAACTGATTAGCTCAGGGCCTAGAGGCGGGTATATCCTGCTGGGAGGAGCCGACTTTTTTTGTTGCCATAGTGTCATACCTCCTAGAGACAGCAGCATACACCCATGGTCTGTGTCCCCCAATGGAGCCGATAGAGAAAATCTAATTTTCCATTTTTACACCCAACTTCAACGCAAAGTCGCCAAACACCTGTGGGGTGTTGAGGCTCACTATACCCCTTGTTACATTCCTTGAGGGGTGTAGTTTCCAAAATAGTATGCCATATGTTTTTTTTGTTCTGGCACCATGGGGGCTTCCTAAATGCAACATGGCCCCAAAAACCATGACAGCAAAATTTGTTTAAAAAAATCCTACAGTTGCTCTTTCCCTCTTGAGCCATCTTGTGAGCCCACAAAGCACTTTATGTCAACATATGATGTATTTACGTACTCGAGAGAAATTGAGCTACAAATTTTGGGGGGCTTTTTCTCCTTTTACCACTTTTAAAAATGAAAAAAATGGGGCTACAAGAATATGTTAGTGTAAAAAATGCAGATTTTGATTTTTCTCCTCCACTTTGCTGCAATTCTTGTGAAAGACCTAAAGGGTTAACACACTTTTTGAATGTCATTTTGAAAACTGTGAGGGGTGTAGTTTCTACAATGGGGTCATTTATGGGGTATTTCTCACAGAATGGCCCCTCAAATCCAGTTCAAACTTAACTGGTCTTTGAAAAATTCAGATTTTAACATTTTCATGAAAATTTAGAAAATTGCTGCTATACTTTGAAGCCCTCTAATGTCTTCAAAAAGTAAAAAATTGGTCAATTTTATGATGCCAACATAAATTAGACATATTGGGGGACATTTAATAATCTAGTCTATTCTGGGTATGCTAATAGACCAGCGTATGTGGTAGTTTCCTGTCTATTGTGCTCCTAATTTATCAAAGGTCTCACAGCCCTTGATAAATTCTGTGCTCAGACTTCAGGGTCTACAGCTTAAACTGCATTTAGACCTGCTCCAACATGGTCTGACATTTCAGCGTATTTTGGGCAGATGCGACTTGTCGCACAAAAGTCGCACTTGATAAATTTAGCACCAATGCATTTTCCAATGCATTTCTGTCTAAAATAGACTTGCATGCATCATGTTCTAAAAATCCTCTAGAGCAAAAGTCGCAGAAAAGTCGCACATATTTAGACTGCGACTTTCTGTGCGACAAATTTAGACAGGAAAAATCAGTCTAAATCCTTTGATAAATCTCCCCCATTGTGTTTGTGAATCAATATAAAATGTATTTGGAATATCCATTTTCCTTACAAGCAGAGAGTTTCAAAGTTAGAAAAATGCTAAATTTTCATGTCATTTTGTGATGCAAGTAACGACAAAAATTTACCGATATGTTAAAGTAGAATATGTCACGAAAACCTACACTAGCTAAATCCCCTAGGAATCTCTGGGCCGACTTATTAATGAACAACCTACTTGGGGAAATAAATCCCCTCAGGATTAACCCTGACTAAAGATCCCCTAAAAATTTACTTTTATTAATGCTTCTTTAAAAATATTTCTTGACTTGTGTAATTCACATTTCTTGCCACAAGATGGCAGTGGTGTTTTAAAATATTGAACGCTGTGCACAGCTAACTCCGAGATAGTTTCGGAAATAGTTTTTCATGATATAAAACGTAATCCTCCCTTCCTTTAAAGTAAGGGAGGATTATGTTTTAATAATAACGCTGTGCCAGTGTCCCAGTTTAGTTAGTAACTCCCGTGCCCGAGCTGCAGCAGGGCACCGGAACTAACTAGATAGAAGAGTCTAAATACCAGTCTGTCTGACAGACACTGAGCAATTTCAATAGTACGAAGTTAGCTGTGCACAGCGTTCAAGATTTTAAAACACCACTGCCATCTTGTGGCAAGAAATGTGAATTACACAATTACAGGGGTTCCTGTAAAATCCAGGGTATGGATTGCATTGCTTATTGCTCCATCAGAGTGGAATGGACTCCTGTCCTTCTTTTAAGCAATGATGTGGATTTAGCCTGTGCTGTATGTACGGGTGGCTGACTGCCACCCACCCAGAGAGTGTATGGGAGACTGCCTGCCTCCCTCCTTTCCTATGCATGGGAGGCCGCCTGCCAGCCTTCCTTTCTTCCCTATAAGTAGTGTGAGTGCTCATGAAGGGGGCATGGTTGGTTCCACCCCTTTACCGGTTATCACCTCTGGGCCTTTTGGCTAAGATCAAGTGTAAAAAAAGGGCTTGCGATAGACCGCATCCTTGTGCACGGTATTTTGTGTGAATACTTGCACTTGGGTGACTTGAGAGCACATACCTCAGCTCTTCAATAAAATAAAAGAATATATATATATATATATATATATATATATATATATATATATATATAAACAAAGTCCCGAAATCACAGCACCAGTCAGGTCATGGATCTTGAAATACTGGATTATTTTATTCTTCCCCACAGCAAATGCGTGGGGACCTTCACTACAGCCAAGATCGCAGCCATTGCAGCCATCCTCTTATATAAAAAAAATTTTCTAATATATGCCCTCATTCATGTCATCTAGAAATAAAATATCAGTTGCATGATAATTTGATGTCAGCATTTACTGTTGTACTATTCAAACATGATTTGCTAGGTTACAAGTGTTTGGTTACAATGCGCATGCACAGCCGGCCGGCTGGATCGCGATATGTCCAGTGTGATAACACGATCGTCGGACCCGTTTGCGCAGCCGCAGAACACAAATGGTGATTAGTGTGGGTAAGGGCATTACGCGCACCTGATCAGCACACATTACTGTGAGCGATCGAGAGCGGAAGTGATGCGCTGATACGTAGGAACTTTTCCGACGCATGCGCAGTCGCTTTGTATACAAACAAGAATGAGAACGGAGATGGCAGCGATCGGCATGTTCTGGGTGCGATCGAGTTATATATTTGGCTGATACTGAAGGTACCTATATAACACTATATAGCACTGTATGTCATATGGCACAGGGCACTTTATATGTGTATTGATTGTATTGTATATAGACGGATGCTATGTCAACTTGACATCACTGTGATTAACAGAGCATTGCTCCAATTAAATTTAAATAGAGGTGCGTTTTTAGATAATTATACATTTGTATCACATGAGTTGTAGCCAATGAAATGTATCTGTGATATATATATATATATATATATATATATATGCACATTTTGTATTTGTATTATGCTTGATAAAGGCTACTACTTCCGAAACGTTGCATTTGCTGTGGGGAAGAATAAAATAATCCAGCATTTCAAGATCCATGACCTGACTGGTGCTGTGATTTCGGGACTTTGTATATATATATATATATATATATATATATATATATATATATATATTGTTAACAGTGTTTCCCAACCAGGGTGCCTCCAGCTGTTTAGGCTATTTGGGCATGCTGGGATTGGTAGTTTTGTAATAGCTGGGGGCATCCTGGTTGGGAAACACTGATTTATGCATGTGTGTGTATATATCAATGTTTCGCAACCAGGGTGCCTCCAGCTGTTGGAATACTACAAATCCCAGCATGCTGAGAGTTGTAGTTTTGCAACAGCTGGATACGCTCTGGTTGGGAAATATATATATATATATATACATATATATATATATTTTTTTTTTTTTCTTTCTTTCCTATGATATATACATATATATACACACACACACACACACGCACAGTAGTGTTTTTCAGGGGGTGTAATCCAAACCTCCCTCTCCGGTGTGTCCAACAATCCAGCGTCAAAATTAAGACGCTGGATGATTGTGAACTGTCCCATTCAAATAAATGGGATCAGTTCTAGCATTAGTTTCCCTCCAGTGCACGCCTGACATATGTGAACCCGGCCTCATTCGATCTGCAGGGTGCCAGTGTATAGTTGGTATCTACCACTACAGTATATGTTATTGTATGTCATAGTTACATAGTTACATAGTTACATAGTTAGTACGGTCGAAAAAAGACATATGTCCATCAAGTTCAACCAGGGAATTAAGGGGTAGGGGTGTGGCGCGCTATTGGGGAAGGGATGAGATTTTATATTTCTTCATAAGCATTAATCTTATTTTGTTCCAGGAATGTATCTAATCCTGTTTTAAAGCTGTTAATTGTTCCTGCTGTGACCAGTTCCTGAGGTAGACCGTTCCATAAATTCACAGTCCTCACGGTAAAGAAGGCGTGTCGCCCCTTGAGACTAAACTTTTTTTTCTCCAGACGGAGGGAGTGCCCCCTCGTCCTTTGGGGGGGTTTAACCTGGAACAGTTTTTCTCCATATTTTTTGTATGGGCCATTAATATACTTATATACGTTTATCATATCCCCCCTTAAACGTCTCTTCTCAAGACTAAACAATTGTAACTCCTTTAATCGCTCCTCATAGCTAAGATGTTCCATGCCCCATATTAGTTTAGTCGCGCGTCTCTGCACCCTTTCCAACTCCGCAGTGTCCCTTTTATGGACAGGTGACCAAAACTGAACAGCATATTCCAGGTGAGGCCGTACCAATGCTTTATAAAGGGGGAGTATTATGTCCCTGTCCCTCGAGTCCATGCCTCTTTTGATACATGACAATATCCTGCTGGCTTTGGAAGCAGCAGCCTGACATTGCATGCTATTCTGTAGTCTGTGATCTACAAGTACACCCAGATCCTTCTCTACCAGTGATCCTTCTCTACCATGTCAGAATATTGGTCTTTTTATCGTGGTTTTTAATTTGGAATAATATAGCGGTATTGTGTGTCTAGCAAATATTGTGTGTCTACAAGCTTTGTGGCTTGTGCTCCTGATCATTTAACCCTTTCAGGACTCAGCGTTTTTCCGTTTTTGCACTTTTGTTTTTTCCTCCCCACCTTCTAAAAACCATAACGCTTTCAGTTTTCCACCTACAGACCCCTACAAGGGCTTGTTTTATGCACTACCAATTTTACTTTGTAAAGACATCAGTCATTCACAATAAAATCTAACTTGTTTGGCTTTTGCGGCCCCACTTTTAATTTGCCCAGCGCCACATTAAATCTAAAACTGGTCCTGAGTGTATGTGTATGGCTGTGTGTGTGTATATAGGGGCAGTGTATGTGTATGAGGCTATGTATATGGTATGGGGCTGTGTATGTGTGTATATAGGGGCAGTATATGTGTATGGTGCAGTGTATGTGTATGAGGCAGTATATATGTGGGCTGTGTATGTGTGTGTACATAGGGGCAGTGTATGGGGGGCAGTGCATGTGAGTATATGGGGGCAGTACATGTGTATGGGGCAGTGTATATGGGAGCTGTGTATGTGTGTGTAGATGGGGGCAGTGTATGTGTATGGGGCAGTGTATTTTGTATGGGGCTGTGTATGTGTGTATATGGGGGCTCTGTATGTGTGTGTATATGGGGGCAGTGTATGTGTATGGGAGCAGTGCATGTGTATGGGGCAGTGTAGGTGAGTATATGGGGGCTGTGTATGCGAGTATATTTGTATGGGTGTATGTGTAAGTGTATGGATGGGGCAGTGTATGTGTATGGGGGCAGTGTATGGGGCAGTGTATATGGTACAGGGCTGTATGTGTGTGGGGGGGACTGTGTTTGTGTGTATGGTGGACTGTGTGTGGGAGCTGTGTCTAAGTGTGTGTATATAGGGGCAGTGTATATGGTATGGGGCTGTTTTTGTGTATGGGGGCTGTGTATGTGTGTATATGGTGGCTGTGTATGTGTATGGGGGCAGTGTATGTGTATGGGACTGTGTGTGTATGGGGTTGTGTACGTGTGTGTGTTTATAGGGGCAGTGTATGTGTGTATGGGGTGTGTACGTGTGTGTATATAGGGGCAGTGTATGTGTATGGGGCAGTGCATATATATGGGGCTGTGTGTAAGGTATGGGGGCAGTGTATGTGTATGGGACAGTGTATGTCGTCAGTTTATGTGTATGGGGCAGTGTATGTGTATGGGGGCAGTGTATGTGTATGGGGCAGTGTATGTGTATGGGGCAGTGTATGTGTATGGGGCAGTGTATGAGTATGGGGGCAGTGTATGAGTATGGGGGAAGTGTCTGTGTATGGGGGCAGTGTATGTGTATGGGGGCAGTGTATGTGTATGAGGGGGCATTGTATGCTTATGGGGGGCATTGTATGTGTATGGGGGCAGTGTATGGTATGGGGCAGTGTATGTGTATGGGTGCAGTGTATGTGTATGGGGCAGTGTATGGTATGGGGCAGTGTGTATGGTATGGGGCAGTGTATGTGTATGGGGCAGTGTATGTGTATGGTGCAGTGTATGGTATGGGGCAGTGTGTATGGCATGGGACAGTGTATGTGTATGGGGCAGTGTATGTGTATGGGGGCTGTGTATGGGGGCAGTGTGTATGGTATGGGGCAGTGTATGTGTATGGGGCAGTGTATGTGTATGGGGGCTGTGTATGGGGGCAGTGTGTATGGTATGGGGCAGTGTATGTGTATGGGGCAGTGTATGTGTATGGGGGCTGTGTATGGGGGCAGTGTGTATGGTATGGGGCAGTGTATGTGTATGGGGCAGTGTATGTGTATGGGGGCTGTGTATGGGGGCTGTGTATGGGGGCAGTGTGTATGGTATGGGGCAGTGTATGTGTATGGGGGCAGTGTATGTGTATGGGGGCAGTGTATGTGTATGGGTGCAGTGTATGTGTATGGGGCAGTTTATGGTATGGGGCAGTGTGTATGGTATGGGGCAGTGTATGTGTATGGGGCAGTGTATGTGTATGGTGCAGTGTGTATGGTATGGGGCAGTGTGTGTGTATGGGGGCAGTGTGTATGGTATGGGGCAGTGTATGTGTATGGGGGCAGTGCAGGGCTCGAGTCCTGCAGGAACAGCGTTCCTTTGCATTTTCCACAGGAGGAATGCTGTTCCTTACATTAGTCCTGCAGGACCGACCTCTCTGTTCTTACCCTCCCTCCGTCTCCTCCCCTGGCCCAGACTGCTAGATGCTGGAGATGTAGGACCTGTGATGATGTCACCATCACATGTTGGGGCGGAGCTTAGCTGTGGTGGAGAGGGAAGATTGTGGTTGAAGGACCTGTGTGATGCTGTGGAGGAGGCGGGGCGGAGCTGGAGGAGACATGTCACCCCAGTAAGGTAATTACATGGAAGATTTGTTACAGTGTGTCACCCCAGTAGTAAAGTGATTACAGGAGGAGGTTTGTTACAGTGTGTCACCCCAGTAGTAAGGATATTACATGATGATGAGGTTTGTTACAGTGTGTCACCCCAGTAGTAAGGTAATTTCATGAGGAGGAGGTTTGTTACAGTGTGTCACCCCAGTAGTAAGGTAATTACATGATGAGGAGGTTTGTTACAGTGTGTCACCCCAGTAGTAAGGAGATTACATGAGGAGGAGGTTTGTTACAGTGTGTCACCCCAGTAATAAGGTGATTACATGAGGAGGAGGTTTGTTACAGTGTGTCACCCCAGTAGTAAGGTGATTACATGAGGAGGAGGTTTGTTACAGTGTGTCACCCCAGTAGTAAGGTGATTACATGAGGAGGTTTGTTACAGTGTGTCACCCCAGTAGTAAGGTGATTACACGAGGAGGAGGTTTGTTACAGTGTGTCACCCCAGTAGTAAGGTGATTACATGAGGAGGAGGTTTGTTACAGTGTGTCACCCCAGTAGTAAGGTGATTACATGAGGAGGAGGTTTGTTACAGTGTGTCACCCCAGTAGTAAGGTGATTACATGAGGAGGAGGTTTGTTACAGTGTGTCACCCCAGTAGTAAGGTGATTACATGAGGAGGAGGCTTGTTACAGTGTGTCACCCCAATTCTAAGAAGATTACATGAGGAGGTTTCTTACAGTGTGTTATCATGATGATAGGGACATGAGGAGGTTTTTGTTACAGTGTATTATCAGAATGATAACCCCTTAAGAACATTGGGGGAGATATATAAAGACCTGTGCAGAGGAAAAGTGGAGCACTTGCCCATAGCAACCAATCAGATCGCTGCTTTCATTTTCAGAGGCCTTTTAAAAAAATAACAAGCGATCTGATTGGTTGCTATGGGCAACTGGTCAACTTATCCTCTGCACAGGTTTTAATAAATCTCCCCCATTGGATGTAAATATACATCTTGGTGCCCTGGTACTTAAAGGAGTACTCTGGTGCAGAGTTTTCCTGCTCCGTCCTGCCCGGGCTGCAAAAAAAATGAAAATAAACCATCTCTCACCTTCCTGGGTTCCCGCGGAGCGCCACTACAGCTGATGGGTCCTCCGGTCCATCTTATTCATACTTCCGTGTGAACGAATCGTCACATGGCGCTCAGCCTATTATGGGCCGAGGCAGAACATCGCGGCGGGCGGCGATAGGCTGAGCGCCATGTGACGCTTCGTTACACCCGGAAGTATGAAGAGGATGGACCGGAGGACCGATCAGCTGTAGTGGCGCTCCGCGGGAACCCAGGAAGGTGAGAGATGGTTTATTTTCATTTTTTTTTTGCAGCCCGGGCAGGACGGAGCAGGAATACTGCCCCAGAGTACTCCTTTAAAAGGGTACTCCTCCTCTAGACATCTTATCCTCTATCCAAAGGATATGGGATAAGATGTCTGATCGCAGGGGTCCCGCCATTGGGGACCCCTGCGATCTCGGCTGTGCATACAACACCCCCCCCCCCCCCTTTTTTTTCCAGGACTTGACCCCTGGGGCAGTGTATGTGTATGGGGCATTCCTGGGGGCCCAAAGCAGCTAGCCCTTTAGCCCCACCGGTCCACTGCGCTGCAGCCAGGGACGGTTTTTCCTATAAGGCACTTTTCATGGGGGCAGCAATCCCGACCGCTGAACACCCCTCCCCCCCCCTCCTGTGACAGGCACCGCGGTGGCCGGCGGCTTCAGGACTGTGCGCATCATTATGAGTCCCCACAGTCACAGATGACTCATACAGCCGGGCCCCCAACTGTGAGCCGCTCCTGCCATCAGTGGAGATCCAGGGGAGGGGAAATATACCTGCTCTGTTGTGTCCTATGTGTACACATATGGACCCCTTCACTGCCTTCCTATAGCAGTGTTTCCCAAGCAGTGTGCATCTAGCTGTTGAAAACCACAGCTCCCAGCATGCCCAGATAGCCAAAAGCTGTCTGGATATGCTGGGAGTTGTAGTTTTGCTATATCTGTATGCACCTGCTTGGGAAACACTGCCATACACACAGCGATCTCAACCTCCAGCTCAGCTCCTCCCCTGCTGGTCATGTGATCATAGACTCATACGGAGGCCTGCTGGGGTCAGAGGAAGGACCAGAGTGCAGGTGAACAGTGGATGATGGCATGACAGGCAGGTTACATAGGTAACACTATAAATACTGTGCCCTGACCCCTGCCAATCCTCACCCCATTGTGAGTTCTAACCCTGTACTGTGTATATCCCTCTACTATGACATCACTGTGTGTATTATCTCTGTATGGTGACATCACTGTGTGTATTATCCCTGTACTGTGACATCACTGTGTGCAGTTTCCCTGTACTGTGACATCACTGTGTGTATTATCCCTGTACTGTGACATCACTGTGTGCAGTTTCTCTGTACTGTGACATCACTGTGAGTATTATCCCTCTACTGTGACATCATCATGTGTATTATCCCTGTACTGTGACCTCAATGGGGGAGATTTATCAAAACCTGTGCAGAGGAAAAGTTGCCCAGTTGCCCATAGCAACCAATCAGATCGCTTCTTTCATTTTTAACAAGGCCTCTGCAAAATGAAAGAAGCGATCTGATTGGTTGCTATGGGCAACTGGTCAACTTTTCCTTTGCACAGGTTTTGATAAATCTCCCCCAATGTGTGTATTATCTCTGTACGGTGACATCACTGTGTGTATTATCCCTGTACTGTGACATCACTGTGTGCATTATCACTGTACTGTGACATCACTGTGTGCATTATACTGTACTGTGACATCACTGTGTGTATTATCCCTCTACTGTGACATCATCGTGTGTATTATCCCTGTACTGTGACCTCAATGTGTGTATTAACTCTGTACGGTGACATCACTGTGTGTATTATCCCTGTACTGTGACATCACTGTGTGTATTATCCCTGTACTGTGACATCACTGTGTGTATAATCCCTGTACTGTGACCTCAATGTGTGTATTATCTCTGTACGGTGACATCACTGTGTGTATTATCCTTGCACTGTGACATCACTGTGTGTATTATCCCTGTACTGTGACATCACTGTTTGTATTATCCCTGTATTGTGACATCACTGTATATATTATCCGTGTATTGTGACATTATTGGGTGTTTCATCGCTGAACTGTGACATCACTGTGCGTATTACCCCTGCACAGGTCAGGAGGCATTATCACTATATGTGAGGGTGAGGTATGGTGTATCATATAAGGTTTAATGTATGACAAGGTTATATTCAGAGGCGCAGTATGTAATAGTATCATATTCAGAGACTGCAGTATGTGGTAGTGTAATATATATAGGGGATACAATCTGTGGCAGTATTATACTCAGAGGGTATAGTGTGTGGTATTATTATATTCCAAAGGTACATTGTGCAGTAGTATCATTCAGAGGGTACAATGTGCAGTAGTATCATATTCAGAGAGCACAGTGTGTGGTAGTGTTATATATAGAGGATACAATCTGTGGCAGTATTATACTCAGAGGGTATAGTGTGTGGTATTATTATATTCCAAAGGTACATTGTGCAGTAGTATCATTCAGAGGGTACAATGTGCAGTAGTATCATATTCAGAGAGCACAGTGTGTGGTAGTGTTATATATAGAGGATACAATCTGTGACAGTATTATACTCAGAGGGTATAGTGTGTGGTATTATTATATTCCAAAGGTACATTGTGCAGTAGTATCATTCAGAGGGTACAATGTGCAGTAGTATCATATTCAGAGAGCGCAGTGTGCAGTAGTATATTCAGAGAGTGCAGTGTGCAGTAGTATCATATTCAGAGAGCAGAGTGTGCAGTAGTATCATATTCAGAGAGTGCAGTGTGCAGTAGTATCATATTCAGAGAGCAGAGTGTGCAGTAGTATTATATTCAGAGAGTACAGTGTGTGCCAGGTTTATATTCAGAGAGCAGAGTGTGCAGTAGTATTATATTCAGAGAGTACAGTGTGTGCCAGGTTTATATTCAGAGAGCAGAGTGTGCAGTAGTATTATATTCAGAGAGTACAGTGTGTGGCAGGTTTATATTCAGAGAGCACAGTGTGCAGTAGTATTATATTCAGAGAGTACAGTGTGTGGCAGGTTTATATTCAGAGAGCGCAGTGTGCAGTAGTATTATATTCAGAGAGTGCAGTGTGCAGTAGTATCATATTCAGAGAGTGCAGTGTGCAGTAGTATCATATTCAGAGAGCAGAGTGTGCAGTAGTATTATATTCAGAGAGTACAGTGTGTGCCAGGTTTATATTCAGAGAGCAGAGTGTGCAGTAGTATTATATTCAGAGAGTACAGTGTGTGCCAGGTTTCTTTTCAGAGAGCGCAGTGTGCAGTAGTATTATATTCAGAGAGTACAGTGTGTGCCAGGTTTCTTTTCAGAGAGCGCAGTGTGCAGTAGTATTATATTCAGAGAGTACAGTGTGTGCCAGGTTTCTTTTCAGAGAGCGCAGTGTGCAGTAGTATTATATTCAGAGAGTGCAGTGTGTGCCAGGTTTATATTCAGAGAGCACAGTGTGCAGTAGTATCATATTCAGAGAGCACAGTGTGCAGTAGTATTATATTCAGAGAGTACAGTGTGTGCCAGGTTTATTTTCAGAGAGCGCAGTGTGCAGTAGTATTATATTCAGAGAGTGCAGTGTGCAGTAGTATCATATTCAGAGAGTACAGTGTGTGCCAATTTTATATTCAGAGAGCGCAGTGTGCAGTAGTATTATATTCAGAGAGTGCAGTGTGCAGTAGTATCATATTCAGAGAGTGCAGTGTGCAGTAGTATCATATTCAGAGAGCAGAGTGTGCAGTAGTTTAATATTCACAGAGTACAGTGTGTGCCAGGTTTATATTCAGAGAGCACAGTGTGCAGTAGTATTATATTCAGAGAGCGCAGTGTGCCGTAGTATTATATTCAGAGAGTGCAGTGTGCAGTAGTATCATATTCAGAGAGTGCAGTGTGCAGTAGTATCATATTCAGAGAGCAGAGTGTGCAGTCGTTTAATATTTAGAGAGTACAGTGTGTGCCAGGTTTATATTCAGAGAGCACAGTGTGCAGTAGTATTATATTCAGAGAGTACAGTGTGTGCCAGGTTTATATTCAGAGAGCACAGTGTGCAGTAGTATTATATTCAGAGAGTACAGTGTGTGCCAGGTTTATTTTCAGAGAGCGCAGTGTTCAGTAGTATTATATTTAGAGAGCACAGTGTGTAGTAGTATTATATATCTTGAGGGTACAGTGTGCGATTGTATTCTATTCAGAGGATAAAGTGTGTGGTAGTATTATTTTCAGAGAAGTCCGAGTTTGGCAGCATTATATTAATTATCATTTTCATGTAGAGGATCAGACTCCGCTGACAAAGTAATTGTCACAATTCGGCTGGCTGGAGGTGGATCCTCTGTGTCAGCAAGGGATTGGCGTGGACCGTGTCGGTGGACTGGTTCTAAGATGCTACTGGTATTCACCAGAGCCCGCCGCAAAGCGGGATGGTCTTGCTGCGGCGGTAGCAACCAGGTCGTATCCACCGGCAACGGCTCAACCTCGCTGACTGCTGAGAAGGCGTGGGACAGAAGGACTAGGCAGAGGCAAGGTCAGACGTAGCAGAAGGTCGGGGCAGGCGGCAAGGTTCGTAGTCAATGTGGATAGCAGAAGATCTGGAACACAGGCTTTGAACAACACTAAACGCTTTCACTGGCACAAGGCAACAAGATCTGGCAAGGAAGTGCAGGGGAAGTGAGGTAATATAGCCAGGGAGCAGGTGGATGCTAATTAGGCTAATTGGGCCAGGCACCAATCATTGGTGCGCTGGCCCTTTAAATCCTAGAGAGCTGGCGTGCGCGCGCCCTAAGGAGCGCAGCCGCGCGTGCCAGGACATGACAGCCGGGGGCCGGGACAGGTGAGTGACTTGGGATGCGATTCGCGAGCGGGCGCGTCCCGCTATGCGAATCGCATCCCCGCCGGCAATGTCAGTGCAGCGCTCCCGGTCAGCGGGTCTGACCGGGGCGCTGCAGAGAGAGGAACGCCCCAAGCGCTCCGGGGAGGAGCAGGGACCCGGAGCGCTCGGCGTAACAGTAATGAACCAATGCCATCTGGGCGTCAAGTTCTGCAGAGAGAAGATTTAGCTGGACCCACTGGTATGTACCATCTGAATTAGATAAGGGAAGACTATAGAGAAGACGTCACCTGTAGTCACTGATGTCATTGTGTATTCTCTTCACTATAGAGAAGACGTCACCTGTAGTCACTGATGTCATTGTGTATTCTCCTCACTATGAGAAAGGTGCAGGAAAAAAGTTGTGATCTTCTGTGGCGCTGCCTGTTTGAGATGGAGATGCAAGTTCAGTCACATATGGTAGAATCTTAATTATTGGGCCTGGAGTGCTGCAGATTTTCTGTGTATGTATGTATGTATGTATGTGTGTATATATATATATATATATATATACACACACACACACACACATAAAACTTCGTCCTCTAGGAAACAGCACCCAACACGAAGTCCAGGTATTATGCAGACTACAAGCATTGCTTGAAAAAGGCTTGCTAGCCGAAACATCGCACTTTATGCTCTGATGCAAATAAAAACCTTGTAGCCTGCATAATACCTGGACTTCGTGTTGGGTGCTGTTTCCTAGAGGAGGAAGTTTTATGGGGATCCAGTGTGGCATACTGGGGGACACTTTGCACCGCACTAGAAGCCGTCCTGTGCTCGAATTTTCACGGTGATTCATATATATATATATATATATATATATATATATATATACACATATACACACCATTGTTTCTCAGGGTGCCCCAAGCAGTTGCAAAACTGCAATTGGGCATGGTGGGAGTTGTAGTTTTGCAACAGCTGGAGGCACACTGGTTGGGAAACGCTGATGTGTGTGTGTATATATATATATATATATATATATATATATATATATATATAAAACGTGCATGTGTGAGAAATATCTACTGCATCTTCAGTCACGGTATGTGTTATTGCAGTGTTAGTCAAGGTATGGCAGTATTGTTGTGTTTTGGTATGGCATTGTTATTTAGTCACGGTATGGCGATATTGTTCTGTTTTGGTATGGTAGTGTTATTCAGTCACGGTATGGTGGTATGTTTCTGTTCTGGTATGTCGTTTTTATTCAGTCGCGGTATGGGGTTTTGTTCTGTTCTGGTATGGCAGTGTATGTGTATGGGGCAGTGTATATGTGTATGGGGCTGTGTATGTGTGTGTGGGGGCTATGTATGTGTGTATATGGGGGCTTTGTATGTGTATATGGGGGCTTTGTATGTGTGTATGGAGGCTTTGTATGTGTGTATGGGGGCTGTGTGTGTGTGTATGGGGGCTGTGTATGTGGGGGCTGTGTATGTGTATATGGGGGTTGTGTATGAGTATATGGGGGTTGTGTATGAGTATATGGGGCTGTGTATGTGAATATGGGGGCTGTGTATGTGTATATGGGGCTGTGTATGTGTATATGGGGGCTGTGTATGTGTATATGGGGCTGTGTATGTGTGTGTGGGGGCTGTGTATGTGTGTGGGGGCTGTGTATGTGAATATGGGGGCTGTGTATGTGTATATGGGGCTGTGCATGTGTGTGTGGGGGCTGTGTATGTGTGGGGGCTGTGTATGTGTGTATATGGGGGCTGTGTATGTGTATATGGGGGTTGTGTATGTGTATATGGGGCTGTGCATGTGTGTGTGGGGGCTGTGTATGTGTATATGGGGGATGTGTATATGGGGGGTTGTGTATGTGTATATGGGGGTTGTGTATGTGGATATGGCGGTTGTGTATGTGTATATGGGGCTGTGTATGAGTATAGGGGGCTGTGTATGTGTATATGGCGGCTGTGTATGAGTATAGGGGGCTGTGTATGTGTATATGGGGGCTATGTATGTGTGTGTGTGGGGGCTGTGTATGTATGTGTGGGGGCTGTGTATGTGTTTGTGGGGGCTGTGTGTGTATATGTGGGCTGTGTATGTGTGTGTGTGGGGGCTGTGTATGTATGTGTGTGTGTGTGGGAGGGATGTGTATAGGGGCTGTGTATGTTTGATGGACGTGAATTTTATTTATTTTTTACTAAAATGCTGATGTTACCCCAAATTTTTCATTTTCAAAAGGGGTAATAGGGGAAAATGTCCCCTAAAATTTTAAACCCCATTTCTCTTGAGTTAGGAAATACCTCAAATGTGGATGTAAATTGATCTGGGGGTGCACTAGAGGGCTCAGAAGGGAAGTATCGACATTGGGCTTTTGGAAAGCGAATTTTGCTGAAATGGTTTTTGCAGGGCATGTCACATTTAGGAAGCCCCCATGGTGCCAGAACAGCGAAAAATACCCCACATGGCACACTATTTGGGAAACTACACCCCTCAAGGAATGTGACAAGGGGTATAGTGAGCATTTACACCCCACTGGAGTTTGACAGATCTATGTAACAGTGGGCTGTGCAAATGAAAAATTAAATTTTTAATTTTCACGGACCACTGTTTCAAAAATCTGTCAGTCACCTGTGGGGTGTTCAGGCTCACTATACCCCTTGTTACGTTCCGTGAGGGGTGTAGTTTCCAAAATGGGGTCACATGCTGGTATTTCTTTTTTTTTTTGTATTTATATCAGAACCATTGTGACCAGCAGCCACCCCTGTGCAAATCACCAGTTTAGGCCTCAAATGTTCATGGTGCTCTCACTCCTGAGCCTTGTTGTGCGCCCGCAGAGAATTTTACGCCCACATATGGGGTATTTCCGTACTTGGGAGAAATTGTTTTACAAATTTTGGGGGTCTTTATTTCCTTTTACCTCTTATGAAAATGAAAAGTATGGGGCAACACCAGCATGTTAGTGTAAAAAAGAAAAAAAAATTGCGCTAACTGGTGTAGACCCCAACTTTACCATTTCATAGGGAAAATTTGTAGCGCAATTTCTTCCGAGTACGGAGATACTCCATATGTGGCCGTAAACTGTTTCATTGAAATACGACGGATCTGTAGTGAGAGAGCGCCATGCGCATTTGAGGCCTGGATTAGGGATTTTCATAAGGGTGTACCCGGATGCAAGCGTTTCACTTGTCTCCTCCACCAAAAATGCTGTACGTCAGTTTTCCCCAAACAGGGTGCCCCAGCTGTTGCAAAACTCCCAACATGCCTGGACAGTCAATGGCTGTCCGGGAATACTGGAAGCTGGAGGCTCCGTTTTTGAAAAATTGCCGTACAAGGCGTTTTTTATTTTCATTGGGGGGGGGGTCGGAGACAGTGTAAGGGTGTAGTGTATATGTAGTGTTTTACTCTTCATTTAGGGTTAGTGTAGTGTAGTGTTTTTAGGGTACGTTCACCCAGGCGGGGGTTTACAGTGAGTTTCTCGCTACAGCGGAAAATTTGCCGCATCTCAAACTTGAAGCAAGAAACTTGCTGTATACCCCCGCCCATTTGAATGTACACTGTACATTCACGTGGGGGTGGGGGCAAAACTACGACTCCCAGCATGCACTGACAGACCGTGCATGCTGGAAGTTGTAGTTATGCAACAGCTGGAAGCACACTGGTTGGGATTGGGAAACACTGAGTTAGATAACAGACTAACGAAGTGTTTCCGCACCACTGTCTGTTTCCTAACTCAGTGTTTCCTAACCCATGTGCCTTCAGTTGTTGCAAAACTACAACTCCCAGCATGCATGGTCTGTCAGTGCATGCTGGCAGTTATAGTTTTGCAACAGCAGGAGGCACACGGGTTGGGAAACACTGAGTTAGGATACAGACAATGTTTCCCAACCAGTGTGCCTCCAGTTGTTGCAATACTACAACTCCCAGCATGCACAGACAGCCGAAGGGCATGTTGGGAGTCGTAGTTATGCAAGAACTGGAGGAGAACAATTTGGAGACCACTATGTAGTGGTCTCCAAACTATATCCCTCCAGATGTTGCAAGACTTCAACTCCAAGCATGCCCAGACTGCCCAGGCATGCTGGGAGTTGTAGTTTGGCAACATCTGAAGGGCCAGATGTTGCCGAACTACAACTCCTAGCATGCATGGACAGTCTTGGCATGCTTTGAATTGACATCTGGAGCGCTACAGTTTGGACACCACTGTATAGTGGTCTCCAAACAGTGCCCTTCCAGATTATGCAAAACTACAACTCCCAGCATGCTGAGACTGCCCAGGCATGATGGGAGTTGTAGTTCTTAAACATCTGAAGGGCCAGATGTTACAGAACTACAACTCCCAGTATGCCTGGACAGTCTGGGCATGCTGAGAGTTGTAGTTTTGCAACCTCTGGAAGGACAGTGGTCACAAAACTACAACTCCCAGCATGCCCAGACAGCCAAAGGCTGGAAGTTGTAGTTTTGAAACTCCTAGAAGCAACAGTAAAGATTACTTTACGGCAATCTTCACTGCTGCATCTGGGACATTGCCGCCATTTGCCTGCCTCCACTTGCCTGCCGTCTCCTGTCAACCACCGGTTCATCGTCCCTGGCCCCCGCGTGAACCCAGGTAACCGGCGCCGGCATTCCTCGCTGCATCCACTGCCCCTGCACTTTGCCGCCATCTTTCCCCGCTCTGCCCCGACATCCAGGGGCGGGCAGAGCGGGGGGAATTAACTTTCACCCCCGCCCCTGCGATTCACCGGTCAGTCCTGACCGGCCAATCGCAGGGGATAGGAGGAGGTGGCACCCCTGCCACCTCGCTCCTATCCTTTAGGATGATCGGGGCTGTCTCTGACAGCTCCGATCATCCCTATTTTCCGGGCTTTTGGGTCATCAAAGACCCGATCAGCCCGGAATCGCCCCAAATCGACGATCTGAATTGATTGGCGATTTGCGGCGATAGCCGACATGGGGGGTCTAAGGACCCCCCAGGCATTTGCACAGGATGCCTGCTGAATGATTTCAGTAGGCATCCCGTTCCGATCCCCGTCTGGCTAAAGGCGGGGATCGAAATTCTCACAGGCGTACAGGTACGCCCTTGGTCCTTAACCCCCCCTGTCCACTGTCACTTTAAGCATTAATAACTCTGGGATGCTTTTACTTATAAATTTGTTTTTACGTGACATATTCTACTTCATGGTAGTGGTAAATTTTCGTCGATACTTGCATCATTTCTTGGTGAAAAATTTGAAAATTTGATGAAAAATTTGAAAATTTAGCATTTTTCGAACTTTGAAGCTCTCTGCTTGTAAGGAAAATAGACATTCCAAATACATTATATATTGTTTCTCATATACAATATGTCTACTTTAGATTTTCATCATAAAGTTGACATGTTTTTACTTTTGGAAGACATCAGAGGGCTTCAAAGTTCAGCAGCAATTTTCCAATTTTTCGCAAAATTTTCAAAATCGGAATTTTTCAGGGACCAGTTCAGTTTTGAAGTGGATTTGAAGGGCCTTCATATTAGAAATACCCCATAAATGACCCAATTATAAAAACTGCACCCCTCAACGTTTCCAAAATGACATTCAGTAAGTGTGTTAACCCTTTAGGTGTTTCACAGGAATAGCAGCAAAGTGTACGAGAAAATTCAAAATCTTCATTTTTTACAGTCGCATGTTCTTGTAGACTCAGTTTTTGAATTTTTACAAGTGGTAATAGGAGAAAAAGCCCCACAAAATTTGTAACCCAATTTCTCTCGAGTAAGGAAATACCTCATATGTGTATGTCAAGTGTTCGGCAGGCGCAGTAGAGGGCTCAGAAGGGAAGGAGCGACAATGGGATTTTGGAAAGTGAATTTTGCTGAAATGGTTTTTGGGGGCATGTCATATTTAGAAAGCCCCTATGGTGCCAGAACAGCAGAAAACCCCACATGGCATACCATTTTGGAAACTTTACCCCTCAAGGCACGTAACAAGGGGTCCAGTTAGCCTTAACATCCCACAGGTGTTTGACGACTTTTCGTTAAAATCGGATGTGTAAATGAAAAAAAAAATTTTTTTCACTAAAGTGCAGTTTTTTCCCCAAATTTACCATTTTTACAAAAGGGTAATGGGAGAAAATGCCCCCCAAAATTTGTAACCCCATCTCTTCTGAGTATGGAAATACCCCATGTTAGGACGTAAAATGCTCTGCGGGCGAACTACAATGCTCAGAAGAGAAGGAGCGCCATTGAGCTTTTGGAAAGAGAATTCGTTTGGAATGGTAGTCAGGGGCCGTGTGCGTTTACAAAGCCCCCCGTGGTGCCAGAACGGTGGACCCCCCCACATGTGACCCCATTTTGGAAACTACACCCCTCACAGAATTTAATAAGGGGTGCAGTGAGTATTTACACCCCACTGGCGTTAGACAGATCTTTGGAACAGTGGGCTGTGCAAATGAAAAATTAAATTTTTCATTTTCACAGACCACTGTTCCAAAAATCTGTCAGACACCTGTGGGGCGTAAATGCTCACTGCACCCCTTAATACATTATGTGAGGGGTTTAGTTTCCAAAATGGGGTCACATGTGGGGGGGGGGGGGGTCCATTGTCCTGGCACTATGGGGGCTTTGTAAACACGTTGCCTTCAATTCCAGACAAATTTTCTCTTCAAAATCCCAATGGTGCTCCTTCTCTTCTGAGCATTGTAGTTTGCCCGCAGAGCACTTTACATCCACCTATGGGGTATTTTCTTACTCAGAAGAAATGGGGTTGCAAATTTTGGGGGGCTTTTTTCCTATTTTCCCTTGTGAACATGAAAAATTTAAGGTAACACCAGCATTTTAGTGAAAATTGTTTTTTTTTTCCTTTTTCCCATCCAATTTTCAGGAAAATTTGTCAAACACCTGTGGGGTGTTAAGGCTCACTATACCCCTTGTCACGTTCCGTGAGGAGTGTAGTTTCCAAAATGGGGTCACATGTTGGTATTTATTTTTTTGCGTTTATGTCAGAACAGCTGTAAAATCAGCCACCCCTGTGCAAATCACCAATTTAGGCCTCAAATGTACATAGTGCGCTCTCAATCCTGAGCCTTGTCGTGCACCCGCAGAGCACTTTACGGAAATACCTCATATGTGGAGCGTACTCAGGAGAAATTGCGTTACAAATTTTTGGGGGGTCTTTTTTTTCCTTTTACTGCTTGTGAAAATAAAAAGTATGGGGCAACACCAGCATGTTAGTGTAAATTTTCTTATTTTTTTTTACACTAACAGGCTGGTGTAACCCCCAACTTTTCCTTTTCATAAGGGGTAAAAGGAGAAAAAGCCCCCCAAAATTAGTAGTGCAATTTCTCCC
Source organism: Hyla sarda (assembly GCF_029499605.1). Classification (NCBI taxonomy): domain Eukaryota; kingdom Metazoa; phylum Chordata; class Amphibia; order Anura; family Hylidae; genus Hyla; species Hyla sarda. Next base: position 29,623 of record NW_026608085.1, read on the forward strand.
GAGTACGGAAATACCCCATATGTGGCACTAAACTGTTTCCTTGAAATACGACAGGGCTCCAAAATGAGGAAGCGCCATGCGCATTTGAGTACTAAATTAGGGATTGCATAGGGGTGGACATAGGGGTATTCTACGCCAGTGATTCCCAAACAGGGTGCCTCTAGCTGTTGCTAAACTCCCAGCATGCCTGGACAGTCAGTGACTGTCCAGAAATGCTGGGAGTTGTTGGTTAGGTTCTGTTACCTAACTCAGTATTTTCCAACCATTGTGCTTCCAATTGTTGCTAAACTACAACTCCCAGCATGTACTGACAGACCTTGCATGCTGGGAGTTGTATTTTTTTAACAGCTGGAGGCACACTGATTGGAAAACCTTCTGATCGCCGAAGAGCATGCTGGGATATGTAGTTATGCAACAGCTGGAGGTACTTAACTACAACTTCCGGCATGCTGAGACAGCTGTTTGCTGTTTGTGCATGCTGGGATTTGCAGTTTTGCAACATCTGGAGTGCTACAGTTTATAGAACACTGCACAGTGAGCTCCAAACTGTGACCCTCCAGATGTTGCAAAACTACAAATCCCAGCATGCCCAGACAGCAAACAGCTGTTTGGGAATGCTAGGAGTTGTAGTTTTGCAAGATCTGGAGGGATACAGTTTAGAGACCACTGTATAATGGTCTCAAACTTCAGTCCTCCAGCTGTTGCAAAACTAGATATTCCAGCATGCCCAAACAGCTGTCTGGGCATGCTGGGAGTTGTAGTTTTGCAACATCTGGAGGGCTACAGGTTAGAGACCACTGTATAATGGTCTCAGACTGTAGCCCTCCAGATGTTGCTAGGCAACTTACCGGCTTCCATAGGATCCAGGGAGCCGTCCTCTTCTGCCGCACGACATCGCCGATCACCGTCGCCCGCAGCCTCCGGATCGGTAAGTGGATCTTCGGCGCCGGTCCCCGCCGGTTTCCCCGTTCTGCGCCGCCTATTGTGGATGGGCAGGACGGGGAAAACTAAAATGAACCCCCCCGCCCCCGATCTGCTATTGGTGGTCGCCACCAATATTGGTGACCACCAATAGCAGGGATAGGAGGGGTGGCACCCCTGCCACCTCACTCCTATCACTTCAGGGGGATCGCAGGTGTCTTAGTCACCATAGACCTGTATGACCTGGAATCGGCGCAAATCGCAAGTGTGAATTCACTTGCGATTTGCGCCGATTGCCGACATGGGGGGGGGTGTCTAATGACCCCCCTGGGCATTTGCACGGGGTGCCTGCTGATTGATATCAGCAGTCACCCCGGTCCGGTCCCCACCCGGCGCACGGCAGGGACCAAAATTCCACCAGGCGTATAGATACGCCCTTTGTCCTTAAGTACCAGGACGCAAGGGCGTATGCATACGCTCTTTGTCCTTAAGTAACAGGACGCAAGGGCGTATGCATACGCCCTTCGTCCCCAACAGGTTAAGTACCAGGACTCAAGGGCGTACCCATACGCCCGTGGTCCCCAACAGGTTAAAAAAGCCACCTGATTGGTTGCTATGGACAACTTCTCCACTTTTCCTCTCACAGGTTTTCATAAATCTCCCCCAGTATGTGGGAATATTCACAAATTTTTAGGGCAGTTTTACAGTATCCAGAATAGGGTATATTTGATTATAGCAGAGTGTGGCGCAGTTACATACTTTGCAGCACAGTGTTTTACTGCACTACCCTCTGCTGTAATCTAATTAAAAATGCATAATTAGAAAAATCAATTGGGGGGGGGGGGGGTCCCTGGGGGCAGACTCAGGGACAGGCCACTAGGTTGAAGCGAATCCCGGCCTTTACCTGTGTAAGGGGGCCAGAAATCTCTGATGGCAGCCCTGTCTCCTACCCTATATATAGAGGATAACTTTTAAAGATTGCACTTACACCACTACCATCAGGTGTTGCACCAACTGGCCTCGACATATGCATGGAGCTGTAGGTGGGCATTTGCCAGGACCTTAGGCGCTCCTCAGTATGACATGATGAGATTGTGGCATAAAGATGCAGAATTCTTTCCCCTTATTCATCAGCTTTAGCCATCTAGCTTCGAAGAAATATTCTATACATTGACCAATATTATGGCCTGCAAGTTTAGCTCAGACTTTGTGCTCCTAGATCAGTGTTTCCCAACCAGGGTGCCTCCAGCTGTTGCAAAACTACAACTCCCAGCATGCATGGACAGCCTTTGGCTGTCTGGGCATGCTGGGAGTTGTAGTTTTGCACAGCTGGAGGCACCCTGGTTGGGAAACACATTCCTCTGGAAGCCATTCATGGTACCAGACAGTTTCCCCCACATGGTAGTCAGTAGCAGTGCCCTTCCCCTCCCCCTCCTGGATGCTTACCTTCTGCGGCTCTTCTACCCTCTTCCCAGCGGCTCCGGCGGCGGGGGCTTCCTTAGCATGGGCTCTTCCTTTCTCTTCCTCTGTGCTCCGGCATCTGATGAAGTCACTCGTTCGCAGAAGCAGGAAGAGCTCAGCCTGGCCTCTTGTGTTCTCTGGCTAACTTGAGCCAGCGAGCACAAGAGTGATTGACTGGGTGAGGAGCCAATGGCTCTGTCAAACCTTTCACCGAGCACCGCATTTAACTGCAGACGCCTCATTAAGAGGCATTTACAGTTAAATGCGGGACATGTGGGGGCCAATAGCGGGAATGTCCCGCCGGATCTGGGATGGTTGGGAGGTATGGTTATAGGGCTCAGAATATGGAGATTTAATATAGAAAATAAAAGGAGAAGCAGAAGAAATGAAAATGCACAGCATTCTAAAAGAATTAAAGGGGTTATCCACCATAAGGTGATTTTAGTGCGTACCTGCCAGACAGTAATGGACATGCTTAGGAAGGATCTGCGCTCGTCTTGGGGCTAAATGGCTATGTTGTGAGATTACCATAACACTGTGGCTAGCTTTTTGTGAACTGGTATTTCCTGTTTGAGTTTTCTTCTTTGCCTACAAATCCTATAATTCCATTTTCCTCCCTCCCACAAATCAGCCACCCGACCCATTAAAACATAAATCAGCTGCATCCATTCAAAAGACCTGTGTTTTCAATCAGGGTGCCTACAGCTGTTGCATTAGTTGCAGATTGAGCTCACTCCCACCAAGCGATTGCTCAAGCCATTGAAGCAGACAGGCTCCCTGTCATCAGCTGACTAGTGATTGCAACCTTGGAAAAATCTGGGACAACAGTCATTTTGTATGCTGTTTAAAAATAAATCAAATAAGAAAACCTATATATTATGAACTACACTAACTTTACAGCCCCTGTAGCATAGTCAAATAAAAAAAAATCCCGGAATACCCCTTTAAGGGGTTATCCAGATGCTAAAAAAAACTTTATATATTGTTAGGGGTGACATGAAAGTAAAACAAAACATATATTTATGTAAACGAAGAAAGTAGAAACTGATCCAGCACTTGGATAAAAAGTTGCAGCTTTATTTTGGTCCGAATCCGACAAACAAACTTTCCACGGTAAAACCGACACCCTCCCTTGTCATACGCGTTTCAAGAGCATGCGCTCTCTTCCTCATATATTTATGTACCTGACTCCCTGTCATCTGGTCTCCCTCAGCTCTATCTACCTAATTCTGAGACAAGCTCTTCTTGAATCTGATTGTCTGAGCCTCGACACTAGGGGGAAGAGTGTTTCCCTTAAGTAGGAAGTAGGTAAAGTAGTGGGGGACTAGATAGCATCACAGCAGGGTGATTGCAGGATGGGGTAAGGGGGGATTTGTGATCCGTTGTGCTCCTCCATGTTGTTTCAGCTCCCCAAGAAGGAGCGAGTGCAGCACCAGATCCCGGCTCCCAGTCCTGTGCACTAAAAGACTTGTATTGTAGGCTGCAGGTCCTGGCAGGTGTACAGAACAGGAGCAATAGCTCTGCACTGGAATGTACAAACCGTGGACTCCACAGTGCCAGGACCCTTACACTACAAATCATTCTTTGGTCTTGGCAGTTTAGAGCCCATGTTGTGTACATTCAAGTAGTCATCCCTTACACTTGCAGGGTGCTGTAAGAGATCTGACAACATCCTACTCTGAAATCACACAATCAGCTCCAGCTCACCCCCTATGTAAATCACAGCCCCTCACTGCAGCATCAGAACACAGTATTGTAATGAAGGGTATGCTCATCTGACAGATTCACTGTCAGTCAGAGAGGATCCAAAAACCTTCATATCTCGAGAATGGGGGAGGAAGAATTTTTTTTAACTAAGAACACCGGTAGATTTAGGGCGTCCTAAGATTTTAAGGGATATTAAAAAGTCACAATGTCTGGGGAGGCCACAGGTCCTAGAGAACAGAGGACGTTACTGTACACTCTGGCTGCATGGTACTTGGCGCACCAGGACGTACATGTATGTCCTGAGTCTCTACTGGATTATGAATCGAGCGCAGTAGCTGTTTACTTTATAGAGCTGCGGCTAATGGCAGACATCAGCCATCATGCTGATACCCTATATTAACCCTTCAGATGCCATGATCAATACTGATCACAGCTTATGAAGCATAACAGAGAATATGAGGCCACCATATCACCATCAGACCACCCACTGCACAATCTCTGGGGTATAATGAGTCAAGATGGCAGCCAAATCTCCTCTCACCTGCTCCTGGCCCACTTTGGCAATCTTTTTCTGGCAGACCATAGAAGCAGATCTCCGATATTACTTATCACTGCTATGCCTATGCATAATCTAATGACTGCTATAAATATTCTCCAATGGAGTTAAGAGGAAAAAAAAATGTTTATATAAGTAAAAAAGCTTCCACCCCAATGAAATAATAAATAACCCTCTTTTCCATTTTACAAGTGAAAAAAATTAGATTAACAAAAATATTTGGTATTGCCGCGTGTGGAAATGTCCAAACTATTAAAATAAAATGTAACCCCCCTTAAGGACATTGGGATTTTTGATTTTTTTCCTCTTTGCTTTGTAATAGCCTTTACATTTTACACCTACACACTCATAAAAGGCTCCTTTTTTGGCTTCACTAACTGTACTTTGTAATAACATCACAAATGTTATCACAAAATCTACTGTGAAACAAAAAAATAAATATTTGTGGGGCAAATAAATTCTATTTTGTAAATTTTGGGGGCTTCTGTTTCTAATAATGACACATTCAATGACACTGACCTTACGGTTTTCTTAATGTCATATTTTAATAGTTCAGACATTTACGCACACAGTGATACCACATAATTTGAAACCTTAACCCCTTAAGGACCGAGCCCTTTTTCACCTTAAGGACCAGAGCATTTTTTGCAATTCTGACCACTGTCACTATAAACATTAATAACTCTGGAATGCTTTTAGTTATCATTCTGATTCCGAGATTGTTTTTTTGTGACATATTCTACTTTAACTTAGTGGTAAAATTTTATGGTAACTTGCATTCTTTCTTGGTGAAAAATCCCCAAATTTGATGAAAAAAATGAAAATTTTGCATTTTTCTAACTTTGAAGCTCTCTGCTTGTAAGGAAAATGGATATTCAAAATAAAAAAAATTTGGGTTCACATATACAATATGTCCACTTTATGTTTGCATCATAACATTTATGAGTTTTTACTTTTGGAAAACACCAGAGGGCTTCAAAGTTCAGCAGCAATTTTGAAAGGTTTGAAGTGGATTTGAAGGGTCTTCATATTAGAAATACCCCATAAAAGACCCCATTATAAAAACTACACCCCCCAAAGTATTCAAAATGACATTCAGTAAGTGTATTAACCCTTTAGGTGTTTCACAGGAATAGCAGCAAAGTGAAGGAGAAAATTCAAAATCTTCATTTTTTACATTCGCATGTTCTTGTAGACCCAATTTTTGAATTTTTGCAAGGGGTAAAAAGGAGAAAATTTTTACTTGTATTTGAAACCCAATTTCTCTCGAGTGAGCACATACCTCATATGTCTATGTTAATTGTTCAGTGGGCGCAGTAGTGGGCTCAGACGGGAAGGAGCGACAAATGGTTTTGGGGGGGCATGTCACCTTTAGGAAGCCCCTATGGTGCCAGGACAGCAAAAAAAAAAAACTTGGCATACCATTTTGGAAACTAGACCCCTCAGGGAACGTAACAAGGGGTAAAGTGAACCTTAATACCCTACAGGTGATTCACGACTTTTGCATATGTAAAAAAAATTTAAACATTTTTACCTAAAATGCTGGGTTTCCCAAAAATTTTACGTTTTTAAAAAGGGTAATAGCAGAAAATACCCCCCAAAATTTGAAGCCCAATTTCTCCCGATTCAGAAAACACCCCATATGGGGGTGAAAATTGCTCTGCTGGCGCACTACAGGTCTCAGAAGAGAAGGAGTCACATTTGGCTTTTTGAAAGCAAATTTTGCTCTGGGGGCATGCCGCATTTAGGAAGCCCCTATGGTGCCAGAACAGCAAAAAAAAAAACACATGGCATACCATTTTGGAAACTAGACCCCTTGGGGAACGTAACAAGGGGTAATGTGAACCTTAATACCCTACAGGTGTTTCACAACTTTTGCATATGTGAATTTTTTTTTTTTTTTTTACCTAAAATGCTTGGTTTCCCAAAATTTTTACATTTTTAAAAAGGGTAATAGCAGAAAACACCCCCCAAAATTTGAAGCCCAATTTCTCCCGATTCAGAAAACACCCCATATGGGGGTGAAAAGTGCTCTGCTGGCGCACTACAGGTCTCAGAAGAGAAGGAGTCACATTTGGCTTTTTGAAAGCAAATTTTGCTCTGGGGGCATGCCGCATTTAGGAAGCCCCTATGGTGCCAGGACAGCAAAAAAAAAAAAAAACACATGGCATACCATTTTGGAAACTAAACCCCTCGGGGAACGTAATAAGGGGTTAAGTGAACCTTTATACCCCACAGGTGTTTCATGACTTTTGTATATGTAAAAAAAAAAATAATTTAACCTAAAATGCTTGTTTTCCCAAAAATTTTACATTTTTAAAAAGGGTAATAGCAGAAAATACCCCCCAAAATTTGAAGCCCAATTTCTCCCGAGTAGGGCGATACCCCATATGTGGCCCTAAACTGTTGCCTTGAAATACGACAGGGCTCCAAAGTGGGAGCGCCATGCGCATTTGAGGCCTAAATTAGGGACTTGCATAGGGGTGGACATAGGGGTATTCTACGCTAGTGATTCCCAAACAGGGGGCCTCCAGCTGTTGTAAAACTCCCAGCATGCCTAGACAGTCAGTGGCTATCTGGCAATACTGGGAGTAGTTGTTTTGCAACAGCTGGAGGCTCCGTTCTGGAAACAGTGGCGTACCAGACGTTTGTCATTTTTATTGGGGAGGGGGGCTGTGTAGGGGTATGTGTATATGTAGGGTTTTTTACTTTTTATTTTATTTTGTGTTAGTGTAATGTTTTTAGGGTACAGTCGCACGGGCAGGGGTTCACAGTAGTTTCTCGCTGGCAGCTTGAGCTGCAGCAGAAAATTTGCCGCAGCTCAAACTTGCAGCCGGATACTTACTGTAATCCTCCGCCCATGTGAGTGTACCCTGTACGTTCACATTGGGGGGGGGGGGGGGGAAACATCCAGCTGTTGCAAAATTACAACTCCCAGCATGTACGGTCTAGCAGTGCATGCTGGGAGTTGTAGTTTTGCAACAGCTGGAGGCTCAGTTTTGGAAACAGTGACGTACCAGACGTTTTTCATCTTTATTGGGGAGGGGGGCTGTGTAGGGGTATGTGTATATGTAGTGTTTTTTTACTTTTTATTTTATTTTGTGGTAGTGTAGTGTTTTTAGGGTACAGTCACACGGGCGGGGGGTTCACAGTAGTTTCTCGCTGGCAGCTTGAGCTGCAGCAGAAAATTTGCCGCAGCTCAAACTTGCAGCCGGATACTTACTGTAATCCTCCGCCCATGTGAGTGTACCCTGTACGTTCACATTGGGGGGGGGGGGGGGGGAAACATCCAGCTGTTGCAAAATTACAACTCCCAGCATGTACGGTCTAGCAGTGCATGCTGGGAGTTGTAGTTTTGCAACAGCTGGAGGCTCAGTTTTGGAAACAGTGACGTACCAGACGTTTTTCATCTTTATTGGGGAGGGGGGCTGTGTAGGGGTATGTGTATATGTAGTGTTTTTTTACTTTTTATTTTATTTTGTGGTAGTGTAGTGTTTTTAGGGTACAGTCACACGGGCGGGGGGTTCACAGTAGTTTCTCGCTGGCAGTTTGAGCAGCGGCAGAAAATTTGCCGCAGCCCAAACTTGCAGCCGGATACTTACTGTAATCCTCCGCCCATGTGAGTGTACCCTGTACATTCACATTGGGGGGGGGGGGGGGGAACATCCAGCTGTTGCAAAACTACAACTCCCAGCATGTACGGTCTATCAGTGCATGCTGGGAGTTGTAGTTTTGCAACAGCTGGAGACACACAGGTTGTGAAACACCGAGTTTGGTAACAAACTCAGTGTTTTGCAACCAGTGTGCCTTCAGCTGTTGCAAAAGCTACAACCCCCAGCATGTACGGACAGTGGAAGGGCATGCTGGGTCTTGTAGTTATGCAACAGCCGAAGGCATACTACATTGGCTGGGGATGCTGGGGATTGTAGTTATGCAACAGCTGGAGACACACTGGTTTGCTACTTAACTCAGTGTGCCTTCAGCTGTTGCAAAACTACAACTCTCAGCAGTCACGACAGCCAACGGGCATGCTGGGAGTTGTAGTTATGCAACCACCAGATGCACCACTACAACTCCCAGCATGCACTTTAGCTGATTGTGCAAGCTGGGAGTTGTAGTTATACAACAGCTGAAGGTACACTTTTCCATAGAAAGAATGTGCCTCCAGCTGTTGCAAAACTACAAGTCCCAGCATGCCCATAAGGGCATGCTGGGAGTTGTGGTGGTCTGCCTCCTGCTGTTGCATAACTACAGCTCCCAGCATGCCCTTTTTGCATGCTGGGATCTGTTGCTAAGCAACAGCAGGAGGCTGTCACTCACCTCCTGCTGCTGCTCAGGGAACAGGTCAGTCCCGCCGCCGCTGTCGCTCCTGGGGCCCCGATCCCAACAGGGACGCCGGGGATCGGGGTCCCCAGCACCCGGGGTCTTCTGCCCGCACCCGCTCATGTCCTCCGGAAGAGGGGCGGAGCGGGTGCGGGAGTGACACCCGCAGCAGGCGCCCTGATTGGTCGGCCGGCCGACGAATCAGGGCGATCGTGAGGTGGCACCAGTGCCACCTCACCCCTGCTGGCTCTGGATCAGCCAGTAATTCCGGGTCATCGGGTCACTGGAGACCCCATTGACCCGGAATCCGCCGCAGATCGCTGGACTGAATTTTCCAGCGATCTGCGGCAATCGCCGACATGGGGGGACATAATGACCCCCCTGGGCGATATGCCGGGATGCCTTCTGAACGATTTCAGCAGGCATCCGGCCCCGGCTCCCCTCTGGCTAGCGGCGGGGGCCGGAAATGCTCAGGGCGTATCCATCCCTCGGTCCTTAAGCACTTGGAAACGGGGGCGTATGGATACGCCCTATGTCCTTAAGGGGTTAAGAACTCTTAAGGGCAATTTTTGTTCTTTCCTCCTCCCCTTCTAAAAATCATAACACGTTCAATTTTGCACCTACAGACCCATATGAGGGCTTTTTATTTGCGCCAATAAGTTTACTTTATAATGACATCACTTATTTTGTAACATAATCTGCGGCAAAACAAAAAAAAAACTTATTTGTGGGGTGAAATAAAAAATTTAAAAAAAGACCATTTAGCAACTTTTTAAGGCTTTCGTTTCTACGCAGTGCACCTTTCGGTAAAAAAGACACCCTTAAAAAAAATTATAATTACATGCACCAAAATAAGTATGTTTAACCCCTTTTAAGGACCAAGTCCAGTTTGACCTTAAGAACAATGCTAATTTTGTTTTTGCATTTTCATTTTTTTCCTCCTCGCCTTCTAAAATCCATAACTCTTTTATATTTCCATCCACAGTCCCATATGAGGGCTTGTTTTTCTGCGTGACCAATTGTACTTATAAAAGCTCCTCTCATTTTACCATAAAATGTACGATGAACCCAAAAATACAGTTTTTTAGTGAGGAAATTTTAATAAAAAACACAATTTTGCTAATTTTGGAGGGTTTCGTTTACACTTTGTACACTTTACAGTAAAAATTAAGTTTCTTCATTCTTTGGGTCAATACAATTAAAATGATGCCCATCTTTACATACCTTTCTATTATTGTGTTCGTAGGAGATACAGACTGTCGTGTCCGGCACTGCAAGGGTGTAGTGCGTAGATTGCACTGGTAGCACACACAGTTTGATTGGCGTGAGGTTAAAGAGGCTGCTAAAACTGGTAGTGCAGGTAGAAGAGCACAAAGCGCTACTGTAATATGCAGAGAGAGGAACCGCACTCACCTGTGTATCCGTGCAGAAAGTCTTTATTCCATCAGTTTTTATTCCATAAATATTTTTAGTTACACAGTTTTTTTTTTTTTATGGGTAAAGGGGGATGATTTTATTAGGGAAAGGGTTAAATCATCTTTATCCACTTTTTTTTTTTGCAATGTTATAGCCCCCATAGGGGCTACATACACACAGGGCTACATGAGGGCTCATATTAGGGGAGGGGCTTATTCACATATATTAACTTTTTTTTAAGCCCCATAGGGGGCTATACCATGCAATCTTTTGATTGCATACACTGTTCAATGCAATGCAATAGCATAGCATCTATCAGTGTTATCAGTGCTCTACTGCTTCAGCCTGCATGGACGGCTGGGAGCAACAGAGGACCGATCGTCCAGCGAGGAGGCAGGTAAGGACCCTCCACTGTCCATTTAGCTGATTGAGACATCGCGATTTCATCGCAATAGTCCCGATCAGCTCCGCTGAGCTGCCAGGATGCTTTCAATTTCATTTTAGATGCCGCAATCAACTTTGATTGCGGTGTCTAGAGGGTTAATGCCGGACTTTTGGCCCCAATAAGGGGTCTGGGCAGGCGCCTTCGCGGAACAAGACGGCTCTCTCGTTCCGGGCGCGCCCGTCTTGGAAATCAGACACCAACCGTTCCGGACGTTTTGTGGCCAAATAGGGCAACCGCAAACCCACTTCCGCATGAAGTGATGCCCCCACCCGCAGATTTTTTTCTCCGGTGTAAGGTCGTCTCTTACTTCTTCGAGACATCTGGACCACACACATTCAGGACTCTTGGGTCAGGGACGTGGTGTCCAACGGATACCGAATCGAATTTGCCTCCCTTCCGAGGGATCGATTTTTTTCAGTCCCGGGCCCCCCGGTCTCCTTCTCTGGCGAAGCAGTTTCGGGAGGCCCTCCAGTCCCTACTTCTCCAAGTAGTTATTGTCCCCGTCCCTCCAGGGGAACGTTTTTGGGGTTTCTATTCCAATCTTTTTGTGGTCCCCAAGAAGGGCGGTTCTGTGTGGCCAATCTTGGACCTCAAGCGTCTCAACCGTCATCTTCTCATCCGCCACTTCCGAATGGAATATCTCCATTCAGTAGTGGCATCCATCGAACAAGGGGAGTTTCTTTCTTCGGTGGACATCAAGGATGCCTACCTCCATGTTCCAATATTTCCCGGCCATCAGCGGTACCTCCGCTTTGCGGTTCCGGAGGGGTATTTTCAATTCGTAGACCTCCCCTTTGGTCTGGCCACTGCTCCTCGGGTCTTTACCAAGATCCTTGCGCCAGTGATAGCCCTGTTGCGGTCGAGAGGAGTCTCAGTGATCCCTTACCTGGACGACCTTCTCATCAAGGCTCCCACCAGAGTCCAGACTCTGGAGAATGTGGATCTCACTCTCCAGACCTTGGATCGCTTCGGGTGGATGGTCAACCGGGACAAGTCTGACCTCTATCCCACCCAGTCTCTGATCTTCTTGGGACTTCAATTCAACACGGCCATCTGCCCGGATTTGCCTTCTGCCGGACAAACGTCTGACTCTCCTGTCAGTAGTCCTCTCCCTTCGGGCCCAGGTCCCAGTTTCCATCCACATTTGCATGGAAGTCTTGGGTCGGATGGTAGCGGCCATGGAGGCCGTACCCTTTGCCCAGTTTCATTACCGCCCCCTTCAACTGGCGATTCTCTCTCTCGATGGGACAGATCTCCTCTGTCTCTCGATCGCAAGATTGCTCTCCCTTGTCGGATCCGTCAGTCTCTGCTCTGGTGGCTCCGCTCCCCCCTTCTTCTTCAGGGGCGATCATTTCTTCCCCTCCACTGGCAGGTAGTTACAACAGTTGCCAGTCTGTCGGCTGGGGCGGTGTGTTCAGGGACTAAACGGTTCAAGGCCTCTGGTCTCCCCGGGGTGCCCTTCTTCCGATAAACATCTTGGAACTGAGGGCGATTCTTCTTTGTCTTCTTCATTGGGAGTCCCTGCTTCAGACCCGCCCTGTCCGCGTCCAGTCGGACAACGCCACGGCCGTAGTGTACATAAATTGGCAAGGCGGCACTCGCTGCTCGGCAGCCATGGCCGAGGTGACAAAGATTCTCATCTGGGTGGAAAACAAGGTTCCGGCCATTTAGGCGATTTACATTCCGGGTGTGCTCAACTGGGAAGCGGATTTCCTCAGCCGGTCCTCAGCCGACCCCGGCGAGTGGACCTTCATCCAGAGGTCTTCGCGCAGATCTGCGACCTCTGGGGCATTACAGACGTGGACCTCTTCGCGTCTCGGCACAATCGGAAGATTCTTCCATTTGTTTCAAAGTCCCGGGACCCCCTGGCTCTAGCCGTGGACGCCATAGTGATTCCTTGGGCAGGGTTTGCCCTGCCCTATCTGTTCCCTCCCCTTCTGCTCCTTCCCAGGGTTCTGAGGAAGCTCAAAGCGGAGGACATTCCCGCCATACTGGTAGCTTCAGATTGGCCCCGAAGGACGTGGTACTCCGACATGGTCAGGCTCCTGGACGACTCTTCGCTGCGCCTTCCACTTCGTCCGGACCTGCTGTCTCAGGGTCCTCTTTGCCACCCCAATTTACATTTGACAGCGTGGCGGATGAGACCGCGGTTTTGAGAGCCCACGGTTTCTCTTCCCAAGTCATTCGCACCATGCTCAGGGCTCGTAAGCCCTCCTCGGCGAAAATTTACAGTCTTATTTTCGTTAGTGTGAAGCTCAGGTCTTGTCTCCTGTTACTTTTTCTGTTCCCCGTCTTATCTCCTTCTTGCAGTCGGGATTGGGTTGTCTCTCAGTTCCCTTAAGGGTCAGGTTTCGGCCCTTTCTATTCTTTTCCAGCGTCCTCTGGCTTCTAATTCTCATGTCCAGACCTTCATTCAAGGAGTGGCGCATGCTGCCCCTCCTTATCGGTCACCTTCTCCCCCTTGGGACTTGAATCTGTTCTGGGTGTCCTCCAAGGTGAACCCTTTGAACCCCTTAGGGAGGTGTCCCTGCGCCTCCTTTCTTGGAAAGTGGCGTTTCTTGTTGCGATCACCTCCATTCGGAGAGTGTCTGAATTGGCAGCTCTCTCCTGCTGTTCTCCGTTTCTGGTGATTCACTGTTAGGTCCTATCTCTCTATCACTTCTTCATTTCGTCAGTGCGATTCCTTTTTCGTCCTTACGGAAGGTCGTAAGGGACAACCGGCTTCCAAGGCCACCATTTCTCGGTGGATCCGGTCTGCCATTTTGGAAGCCTATCGCTGTATGGGGAAGATTCCTCCCATCAGGGTTGTGGCTCATTCTACCCGTTCTGTTGGTGCATCCTGGGCTCTCTAGAACAAAGCCTCGGCCTCGCAGATTTGCAAGGCGGCTACTTGGTCGTCTTTGCACACTTTCTCGAGGTTCTACCAGGTTCATACCTTTGCATCGGCTGATGCTAGTCTGGGCCGTAAAGTGCTGCAGGCGGCAGTGGAACAGCCGCCTGCCTGACTGATTATCTGCCCACCCAAGGGACGGCTTTGGTACATCCCATGGTCTGTGTCCCCCAATGGAGTCGATAGAGAAAAGGAGATTTTTTAATGCTTACCGTAAAATCTCTTTCTCGAAGGATCCATTGGGAGACACAGCTCCCACCCTTTTGGGTTTCTCTTTGGTTCTCTGTCCAAGGGTGTGTTTAGTTATGCTTTTTCTTCTGGTTCTTGAACAGTTCGTGTTTTTTCCTTGACCTGTCGGTCCTCTCCTATTGCTCTGGTACTAAAACTGATTAGCTCAGGGCCTGGAGGCGGGTATATCCTGCTGGGAGGAGCCGACTTTTTTTGTTGCCATAGTGTCATACCTCCTAGAGACATCATCATACACCCATGGTCTGTGTCCCCAATGGATCCTTCGAGAAAGAGATTTTACGGTAAGCATTAAAAAATCTCCTTATTTTTTAACCAATGTATATTACAAATACGCATATAATGGTATTATCTACATTGTCTAAAAAGTTTTTGTTGACAACAGGTACACTTTAACCCCTTAACGACCAAGGACGTAAATGTACGTCCTGGTGCGGCGGTACTATATGCACCAGGATGTACATTTAAGTCCTGTACATGACCGCGAACATTGGAGCGATGCTCGGGTCATGCGCGGCAGGTCCTGGCTGCTGATAGCAGCCAAGGAGCCTCTGGTAATGGCCGACATCTGTGATCGCACGGATGTCTGCCATTAACCCCTCAGATGCCGTGATTAAACGTACTAATTTGGTTTTAAAAGTTTGCTATTTGTTTTTAAGCACAAAAATAAAAGAAAAGTATGTAATCATGGTTATCTTTTTAATCGTATCGACCCACAGAATAAAGAACACATGTCATTTTTACCATAAATTGTACGGCGTAAAAACGAAACCTTCCAAAATTTCCAAAATTGCGTTTTTCTTTTTCATTTCACCACATAAATAGTAGTTTTTTGGTTGCGCCATATATTTTATGGTAAAATGAGTGATGTCATTACAAAGGACAACTGGTCGTGCAAAAAACAAGCCCTCATAATATAGTCTGCGGATGAAAATATAAAAGAGTTACGATTTTTAGAAGGAGAGGAGGAAAAAACGAAAATGCTAAACTAAAATTGGCCTGGTCCTTAAGGTCAAACGGGCATGGTCCTTAAGGGGTTAATAACTAAATATGGAGAAAACAAAAAAACATGAATATGTAAAAATGAAAATTGGCCTAAAGGGGTTAACAAATGTTTACATAAACATTTGGTATCTCTGTAATCGTATGGACCTACAGAATAAGTTGCTAAATTATGGTTTTGGTTTCAGTTTCATCTCTCATAGATGCCTGGCACCTGCAGAATCCTTCCGTCAAAGACTACTTGCACTTTTCAGCAGCTCATAACTCTTACCAGAGACTGGACTACTTGTTTGTCCATTCTTCTCTCTTACCACACCTCACAGCCACAGGTATTGATGTTATTTCTCTGACCATGCTCCTGTTCACCTCTGTCTTCTCCTTTCTAAAACCACCTCTAAACCTGGAGATGGTGCCTAAATGAACACATTCTAGAGAACCCACAGGCCGTCTCAGATATTCAGTCTCATCTTGATTCCTATTTCAAGCTGAATTGTGACTCTGGCCCGCCTGTACCAGTCATATGGGAGGCCCACAAAGCCTGCATTATGGGAATTTTCATATCCTGGGGCTCTAAACTTACGAAAGCTAGCCAGCATGAGAATGACTCCCTTTTGCAATAAATAGCTGCATTGGAGAGGATCCACAAAGCCTCACATACAGCAGACACCCAGAAAGAACTATGCTTCCTCTGAGAAAAACTTCTCAACCATAAATCATCCAAAGCATACTTACATTTCAGGCACCGCATCTACGCTCATGACAATAAGCAACACATTCATGAGGTGAGAACCACTGGTGGCGCTCTTAGCACCTCCACACCAGACATTGAATTTGATTTCCAGCGGATCTACTCCAAATTATACAACCTTAACGATAAAAGTCCCCCATCCAAAGTGAGTGAGCGGAATTTGCTGATTGAGCAGTTCCTTAAAGTTCTATCTCTTCCTCAACTGCATGAGGACATGTCTGCAGAGCTTCTCACCCCTTTTACACCAGAAGAGGTAAAAGTAGTGCTCTCCTCCCCCCCGGAAAAAGCCCTAGTCCAGACAGACTACCACTACTTTATTACAAGTAGTTCCAAGATATCTTACTACCCCCATCTCACAAATCCTGTACTCCTCACTGTTCCAGGGTACCCCTCTCCCTAAGCAGTCTCTAGAAGTAGGGATCGATCGATTATCGGTTTGGCCGATTTTATCGTCCGATATTCACGATTTTGGGCGTTACTGGTATCGGCAATTACCTTGCCGACAATCCTATAATGGCCCCCGCCCACACTGCGCCGCACCACCCGCCGCACCCCCCACCGCACCGCCCCGGCCCCATGGCCTCCCCCATCCCCGGTTTTATAATTACCTGTTCCCGGGGTCCACGCTACTTCTGGCTCCTGCTGCGTCCTGTGTTACGCTGTGCAATGATGAGTGACGTCCTCAACGCGACCTCTCTGTCAGCGCGCACAGTGACAGCTCAGGAGGACGCCACCGGAGCCAGATGTAGTGTGGACCCCGGGCCCCGGGAACAGGTAATTATAAAACCGGGGATGGGGGAGGCAATGGGTCCGGGGCGGTGCGGTGGGAGGTGCGGCGGTTGCGGTGATAGGACTCAGGAGGACCCCCGGACAGGCAGGGGGAGAGAAGTGGGTGGCGGCGGCAGTCTCTGACACTGCAAAAGCTGCTGCAGTTCATTGATTTAAAGCGCCCGCTTTAAATCAATGATCTGCAGCGGTGTCGCGTGCGGAGGGGGGGGGGCTGGGGGTTTCGGTGGGTTGGGGGGGGGGTGTCTGGTGTCTAATAAAAGTCGGAGCTTCTGAATGTCTCCTTCCCATCTTCTAAAACCTCCATGCTCAAATCTCAGTCTCAGTTTGCCTGGGCTCCCACTTCCCTCAAATATCTAGGTGTCCACATCACAGCAGAGATGGGCACTCTCTATGATGCCAACTACAAACCACTTTTACATGACATACCATCCTTACTGGAGGAGTACGATATCACCCTCATATCATGGCTTCAATGTAATGTTCTCCTGAAACTCACATATAGGATGCACGTGGTCCCAATAGCCCTGCCGGAAGCATTTTTTGCCTCTATACTGCCTCTGTTCTCTAAATTCCTCTGGAAGCAGAAGAAACTGGTAGGGATAAAAGACTGATTCAGTCTTTTATCCCTACCGTGGCTCCCTGAAACGCGTCTGGTACAGACTGCTTAGTTGCACAGAGACCGGGACACATCAGAGCATTCTATTACCACAGCAGAGTCCCGAACAGTCACCGCTAATCAGCCGCAGACAGCACCGGCTCCCAGCGCTACAGCCAGCAACGTCATCTCACACCGGACCTCCATCCCTCTCCTGCTCCTGTTTCCCCATGCTGCCGGGTCACAGATGGCAGGCACCGGAGGACCTCCAGCACTGACACGCGCATTCAAATTCAGAGGAGCCGGTAAGAGGCACATAGTGCCCGTTCTTCATTGACCTCTTCTTGTATTTTGTCCCCGTGCCGCCGGGGTATAGGAGAGCGCATCTTGCACAACTGTATATAACCTGATACCCCTGCAGCGCTATTACGCGCATCTATTTTAAGTAAACCCTGCGCAGACAGGGAAAGTGGTCTAATTTCTGAAAGCCTACAGCGCCGCCGAGCGCCAAAACTACTGTGGATTAACCCTATCAGTGCTATGTATGCTATGTGACTATTACAAGACTATTACTTTCATTACCTATCATCCACAGAAATAGGTCACCGTCATCCCCTGGACTATTGCTTGACACCTTCTCTCCCATATATCCCTCTAGTGCAATATTAGCCCCAATTGTATTTTACTCATTTTTTAATATATGGTTAATATTATTTGTGTGTCGTCCGAAGCAAGGGCACTGCCGAGGACCTCACTATGAAACTATTGTAATTAATGTAATCAAATAAATAGGGATCAACCGATATCGTTTTTTTAGGGCCGATAATCGGTGGAGGTTAGTGCCGATAGCCGATAACTTATACCGATATTCCGGTATAAGTTATCGGCTATTTATCCCCCCGCGACACCGCTGCAGATCATTGATTTAAAGTGGGCGATTTAAATCAATGAACTGTAGTGGCTTTTGCGGTGCCATAGGCCGCCGCCGCCACCTGCTTCTCTCCCCCTGCCTGTCCGGGGGTCCTGAGTCCTGTCACCGCCATCGCTCCCCCCACTGCCGCACCGCGACCGCCCCCCCCCCCGACCCGCCGCACCGCGACCGCCCCCCCGACCCGCCGCACCGCGACCGCCCCCCCGACCCACCGCAACGCGACCGCCCCCCCCGACCCACTGCACCGCGACCCCCCACCGCTCCGCCCCGGCCCCATTGCCTCATCCATCCCCGGTTTTATAATTACCTGTTCCCGGGGCCCGGGGTCCACTCTACGTCTGGCTCCGGTGGCGTCCTCCTGAGCTGTCACTGTGCGCACTGACGGTGACGTCGCACACGTCACGTCACTCGTCATTGCGCACAGTGTAACGCAGGACGCAGCAGGAGCCAGAAGTAGCATGGTCCCCGGGAACAGGTAATTATAAAACCGGGATGGGGGAGGCATTGGGGCCGGGTGGTGCGGTGGGGGGTGCGACGCGATGCGGTGGGTCGGGGGGGGGGGGCCGTCGCAGTGCGTTGCGGCGGGTAGGGGGGCGGTGCGGGGCGGGGCATTATCGGCTTATCGGAAAGGTAATTACCGATAATGCCCAAAATCGTGATTATCGGCTGATAATATCGGCCAAACAGATAATCGGTCGATCCCTACTAATAAATGTTTAATATTTGACACAACTCTTCATCTACTATCTCTTTAATATTCTATTCTTCATCTTTCATCTTATACCCCTAGCATGGCAGGACTGCTCCATTTATTTATGTATATACAGTTGGGATATACCCACAAATCTTAGGTACTGGGGTCTGCAGTCACTGTTCTATGATTGCTGTATTGTGAATTAAAACCAATAATATTGACCCCCTCTACTAGTTTTCGGTGCAGCAGCACCGTCCTCAGGAGGATAATAAGGCAACACCCTTCCTCGTGGTCCTCCCGGTCAAACATGCCCTAGGTAGATTAACTCATCATTAGGTGCCAGACAATCAGCCAATCTCTCCTGCCTGTTTAGTAGTCCAATGCACAGGTATGTCTTAACATTACCTGTGCTCCTATGATCCAAAGGGTTCATCCGCCATCCTTCAGGTGTGTAACGTCATCTGCAGCTATCATATCTTTTTTTTTTTATCTTTATGTAACTTTTTAGTCTCCAAAAGGGTGGTACACTAGGCCAGAAGGGCCTCCCCTATAACATCAATAAAGGAATAATCCAAGACAAAACATTCCATTTAAGAGAAATAAAACAATACAGCAATCTCCTCAACAACAACTTGATGAAATATAATCGCCACTCTCTTCCCTATTCCACCCCTCTGAAGACATATAAATAACCAACCCCAATCCCTAACCCCCCCCCCCCCATGCCCAGTTAGGCCCCGAAAAAAAAAACCACCCCAAACCCCTCTTCTCCCTCAGCACTAGGTCCAGCTTATCATATATCGCAAAGAAAAAGGAGGACGCTAGGACCTAATCTCATACTTGCTTAACTCATAAAGAGCATCCTTATATAAAAGCTTGTCAGGGAAAACCCTCTATATTCTTATATTCTGACGTCTCACAGAATTCCCTCCAGGCATACCATGTTTGCTGAAACTGTTCACCGGCATCATGGATAAAAGAAGTCAAATTTTAAAGAGTCATTAAATCATTTAACTTGGAAACCCAGAGAGACAAAGATGGAGCATTAGATTTTTTTTACAAAGAATTGGAACACAGGCTCTAGCGGACATAACTAGAAACCTCAAAAGAGGCTTCTTATATATCTTAATGGGTACCTCACAGTGATGGAGAAGAAAAAGAGCTGGAGACAGATCTATTTTCATGCCTGTTGCAGCCTTTATGATTCGTGTTACCCCCTCCAAAAATTGGGTCAACAGAGGACATGACCAAAAAAGCCCTCTGCGTCCCCACAACGCCAGAAAGCAGACTCTACATGTGACCACATGGCATGAGGTTGAGTTGGCACTCTGTACCACCTAGATAAGATTTTATATCTAGCTTCCTAGGAGTGGGAACTAATCGTGGACTGGTGTAAAACTGAGACCTCTGCACGGGGGTCAGAGAGATCTGTAGGTCCACCTCCCACTTAGAAATAAAACTCAGGGGTCCCCGGTCCGGGGGAAACATCAACACCTCATAAATTCTGGACACCGAGTGTCTCACGGAGCCATCCCCTGAGCAAAGCACCTCCATCACTGTTAATAGGAAAACAAATGCAGAAGGCAAGGGAAAAGTCAACAAACAATGGCGCAATTAGGCAGTCCTCCATTATCCCAGCGGGCATGGGTCCACCACCTCCATCGAAGCGGAGCTGGTCAACCAATCCTGTTCGTGCAAAAGATGTCCAACCCGAAATTTACCCGCTGTTATCCAGGCTTGAAAGACCGGGTCATTCAAGCTCGGGGAGAATGAAGGACTGCCCAACACTGGCGTGATAAGGGAATTTGTAGTAAACAAACAAACCCTGCTTTTTCTATCTGCGCATGCCCCCAATGTGGGACCCAAAATGGGGGTCAAACGCAATGGCCGTACTTTGTTGGTAGGACACAAGGCAAACAGCAAAGCAGGATTTTAGTAAATGATTGTTCTAGCTCCACCCATGGCTTGCTGTGAGCATGGCAACACCAGTCAACCCCTCGTGTTAACAATACAGCTTAAAAATAGGACCGCATGTCCAGAAAGCCAATCCCTCCAGCCGCCTTTGGGCTACAGAGAGCAGCTCTTTTCAATCTCACCACTTTCCCTCCCATACAAACTTATTTTGAAGAGATTCAAGAGCAGAATTGGGAGTCATTGGAAAGCGTGAAGAAATGTTGGTAAGATCATCGTCTTCTAATGGATACATTTAATGGCTCTGATTTAGAATAGTTTATCTTAAAATTCGGGAGCTTTGAAAAACATTCCAGTTCTTTCATAAGGACAGGATGGGAAATCCGTGGTTTGGTGATTAAAAACAAAAGGTCATCAGCATAGCCCCTTAAGGACGCAGGACGCAAATGTACGTCCTGGTGAGGTGGTACTTAACGCACCAGGACGTACATTTACGTCCTGTGCATAACCGCGGGCATCGGAGCGATGCCCGTGTCATGCGCGGCTGATCCCGGCTGCTGATCGCAGCCAGGGACCCGCCGGCAATGGCTGACGCCCGCGATCTCGCGGGCGTCCGCCATTAACCCCTCAGGTGCCGGTATCAATACAGATACCGTCATCTGCGGCAGTTCGCGATTTAAATGAACGAACGGATCGCCCGCAGCGCTGCTGCGGGGATCCGATCATTTAGAACGCCGGACGGAGGTCCCCTCTCCTTCCTCCGTCCGGCTCCCGGCGTCTCCTGCTCTGGTCTGTGATCGAGCAGACCAGAGCAGGAGATGACCGATAATACTGATCTGTTCTATGTCCTATACATAGAACAGATCAGTATTAGCAATCATGGTATTGCTATGAATAGTCCCCTATGGGGACTATTCAAGTGTAAAAAAAAATGTAAAAAAATGTAAAAGTAAAAGTAAAAAAAAAGTGAAAAATCCCCTCCCCCAATAAAAAAGTAAAACGTCCATTTTTTCCTATTTTACCCCCAAAAAGCGTAAAAAACATTTTTTATAGACATATTTGGTATCGCCGCGTGCGTAAATGTCCGAACTATTAAAATAAAATGTTAATGATCCCGTACGGTGAACGACGTGAACGAAAAAAAAAAAAAGTCCAAAATTCCTACTTTTTTAATACATTTTATTAAAAAAAAATTTATAAAAAATGTATTAAAAGTTTTTTATATGCAAATGTGGTATCAAAAAAAAGTACAGATCATGGCGCAAAAAATGAGCCCCCCATACAGCCACTTATACGGAAAAATAAAAAAGTTAGAGGTCATCAAAATGAAGGGATTATAAACGTACTAATTTGGTTAAAAAGTTTGTGATTTATTTTAAGCGCAACAATAATATAAAAGTATATAATAATGGGTATCATTTTAATCGTATTGACCCTCAGAATAAATAACACATGTCATTTTTACCATAAATTGTACGGCGTGAAAACAAAACCTTCCAAAATTAGCAAAATTGCGTTTTTCGTTTTAATTTCCCCACAAAAATAGTGTTTTTTGGTTGCGCCATACATTTTATGATATAATGAGTGATGTCATTACAAAGGACAACTGGTCGCGCAAAAAACAAGCCCTCATACTAGTCTGTGGATGAAAATATAAAAGAGTTATGATTTTTAGAAGGCGAGGAGGAAAAAATGAAAACGTAAAAATTAAATTGTCTGAGTCCTTAAGGCCAAAATGGGCTGAGTCCTTAAGGGGATAGGATGCCTTATCTGTATCCTTGCAATATCAGGCGACCACCTGATTTTACACTAGTGGTCCCATGGTGAGAATAAAAATCAGTGGGGACAGGGGACACCCCTGTCCAGTGCCGTTATGTATTGAGAAGTCCCCTGAGAGTATGTGGTTCATCCTTACACATGCTGTTGGTGAGGAGTATAGAGCCATTATCCAATTTAAAAACACGTCTGTATAAATCTGAGTGTCTCTTCCCCAAAAAAAAATTAAAAAAATGAACACGATCAAATGCCTTTTCGGCGTCTGTTGAAAGTAACATGGCAGGTATAGCTGCCGATTTTGCAATGTGGATCCGGATTAATTGCTTTCATGGTATTATCCCATGCTTCCCTCTCATCATAAACCCTGCTTGGTCTGAGTGAACTACTCCCATAAGCGTCGCCAGTACCTTTAGCAAAAAGATTTAGGTCCACATTAAGCAGGAATATAGGGCAAAACCCAGCACATGTGGACGTATCCTTTCCCTCTTTTGGTAACACCACCACGTGAGCACGCGTAGAATCAGCTGGTAAGTTGGTTCCCTTAGCCAGTGCATTAAAAGCCCGTAGAAAGTGTGGTGAGAGAATATCAAGAAAAGTCTGATAGTATCCCAGGGGAATATTTAACTGAGAAAATTCAACTGCCCTTTGTAATTCTTCTGCAGATATCGGATTCTCCAAGTTGATTACATCCTCTTCACAAAGAGGAAGCATACCCGAAGAAGCAATATAGTCTTGTACTATATCCCGAAAATTAGGGATTTCCATAGAGAGATGCACCACAGAGTGTGAGCGAGTGCCTATAGAAGGTATATAAGATCTTGCTTGTTGTTTTTGTAGTGCCCCCGGCAGGGTCCTCCCACATTTATTTCCGTACTCATAAAATTGCCGTCTGCATTTTGTAAGCGTAGCTTTGGCCTTATCCAGCATCAGAGAGCGGACCTCCTGCCTCTTCTGAGCGAATTCCCCTCTGATTCTTACCAATGCATGATCCGAGAAACTTATGGTATTAATAGTAACGCATTGTAATATCTGGAGGTCGTGATGCTTCAGAAAAAAAATATCTAACCTAGAGTACATATCATGTATCGTAGAATATAAAGAATAATTACGCTCTCCAGGATGTCAAATGCGCCACGCGTCCATAAATCGATGTTCATGGAGAAGTGTACCAATACGCCTCAACGTTGAAAGTCTGACTCGTGAGGCTCAAGAGCTACATTAAAATCTCCCCCCAGAATCAGGGTACCCTCCCCAAATTCACTCAGACTCCAGTGCAGAGGCCTATGCACATGATATGATACATATGTACTCTAGGTTAGATTATTTTTTTCTGAAGCATCATGACCTCAAGATAATGCAATGCGCTACTATTGATACGATAAGTTTCTCAGATCATGCATTGGTAACCATCACTATTCTGATTCCCTCTTCATATGCGCTGCTGTGGCAATGGAGAATGAATCCATCCCTTCTGAATGATGTAGTGGTGGTGGAAGATATTAAATCCACCCTGGACAATTCTTTTAAGAAAAATGTAACAGAAAATGTCCCTACTCAAGGGAAGCTCATAAATGCATGGTTAGGCATATATTAGTGAAGCATGGTGTCCGTATTAAAAGAGCTAGGGCAGCCCAGCTTTCCGGCTGTTGGCACAGTTGAGAGAGCTTTATGTGCGGCATAAAATGTCCCCGACAGATAGGCCACATGTGGGTGTTTTGTTTTTTGCATTTATGTCAGAAGCGCTGTAATGATCAGCCACCCCTGTGCAAATCATCAATTTAGGCCTCAAATGTATATGGTGCGCTCTCACTCCTGAGCCTTGTTGTGTGCCCGCAGATCGCTTTACGTCCAGATATTGGGTATTTCCGTACTTAGGAGAAATTGTGTTTCAAATTTTGGGGTCTTTTTTTCCCTTTTACTTCTTGTGTAAATAAAAAGTATGGGGCAACACCAGCATGTTAGTGTAAAAACTTTTCCTTTTCATAAGGGGTAATAGAAGAAAAAGCTACCAACATTTTTAAGGCAATTTCTCCCGAGTCTGGAAATACCTCATATGTGGCCCTAAACTGTTGCCTTGAAATATGACAAGGCTTAGATTTGAGAGAGTGCCATGTGCATTTGAGACCTAATTTCGGGATTTTTAGATATGCAATAGGCTGGAGGCACGCATCTACAACTTCCAGCATGCTCAGACAGCCGTTTGCTGTTTGTGCATGCTTGGAGTTGTAGTTATGCAAGATCTGGAGGGCTACAGTTTATAGACCACCGTACGGTGATCTGCAAACTGTAGCCCTCCAGATCTTGCAAAACTATAAATCTCAGCATGCGAAGACAACAAACGGCTGTCTGGGCATGCTTGGATTTGTAGTTTTGCAAGATCTGGACAGCCACAGTTTAGAGACCACTGCACAGTGATCTCCAAATTCTGGCCCTTCAGATCTTGCAAAACTACAAATCCCAGCATATCCAGAGAGTAAATGGCTGTCTGGACATGCTGGGAGTTGTAGTTTTGAAAAATCTGGAGGGCCACAGTTTAGAGACTACGCACAGTTGTCTCCAAACTGTGGCTCCCAGATCTTTGAGGACCTCTTCCGCATCAACGACGCCTCCTGTCAGGATGGCAGTGCCGCTGATCTTTGCCTGCCAGGGTTGAGCTGCCTGCCGCTGATCTTCACCCTCCCCTGCTCTTCCTGGACTACCAGTGGAGGGACTAAATTTTGCCCCTGCTCCCTCCTGACTAACCAATGCCAAGGATAGGAGGGGTGGCACCCCTGCCACCTCACTCCAATCCCTTCAGGGTAATAGGTGCTGTCTCAGACAGCACCGGTCACCCTTATTTTCCGATCCATTGGGTCACCAGCTTGGCCCTGAAAAACAGCGATTGCTGTTATGGGTGGGTCTCAGGCCACCCCTAGGCGATGTGCCGGGAAAAAAAGCAGCCTATAGTGAAATAATGTCATACATGCCATTCCTGGTATTAACTAGCTGAGTACCCGGTGCTGCCCAGTTTTTCCTACCTTATCCTTGTGGGGGAGGAAAAGTAACATAGGAGGAAGCTTTTGTCCTCATATCCCATCCTTAAATCCTGACCCCATATCCCCTCCTCATATGCCGACCCCAAATCCCTTCCTCCTATTCCAACCTCATATCCTGTCACCATATCTTGTCCCCATATCCTGACCTCCATATTCTGTCCTTATATCCCATCCCTATATCCTGTCCCCATATCTCGTCCCCATATCCCAACCTCATATCCTGTCCTCATATCCTGACCTCATATCCCGTCCTCAGATCCCGTCCCGATATCTCGTCTCCATTTTCCGACCTCGTATCCCGCCCTCATATCTCGACCTCATATCCTGTCCCCATATCCCGACCTCATATCCCATCCCCATATGCCGACCTCATATGCCGACCCATATCCTGTCCTTATATCTAATCCTCATTTCTAATCCTCATATCTTGTCCTCAGGGGGGGCTGCGTTGTGGTTAAGATATTGTAAGCTGAAAATAAAAGGGGTGTGGCTTAAATGGTGGGCGTGTCTAGTGCAAGATGGGGCATGGAATGTGGCCTGCCAGCCGGACTGACGCATTTTTCAGGAGATGCAGAGCGGAGATTGTGGAGTAAGGTACCAGAAGTCCTATATACATGCATGGGAATTGAAACAAAATCCCCATTCTTCACATATCGGGGTAGGGGTTAATTTAACTAGTTGACAGCAGCGTCTAAAGGGACATTTAAACCATCCCTGGTGGTCCAGTGGAGTGGATTGCCCCCCCCCCCCCCCCAGAGTGCAATACACTGTGGGCGTACCCGTAGGGCTTGCCTCCCCTTCTGAGGCTGTCCCGGCTCTGTGATTGATATGGCAGAGTTTTCACACCAGCCAGGTGTGAGGGGCTGAGGGATAGATGACAGCGCTGTCCACAAGCTGGATGGGTAACTTTTATTCACATGTAACGCGTTTCAAGGACGCTCCGTCCTTTTCCTCAGACATGCTAAATATACATAAAAACAACACATATATACTAATTTGGTTATAGGAACCGGAAATGACATCACAAATTAATTTGCATAAAATGACGTTTTTCCATGTGATCCAAGATAATATAAAAAAAAAATTCTTTAAAAATTCTTTATATACATGGATAAATAAATAAATAAATAAGACTCCGAACCTACCATTGAAATGTTTTATCTAATGTCTCATTTAATCCCCTTGGCCACAAGGAGTTAAGGGAATAAATCCAAAAGGATTCCCTATTCACTAATTTTTGAAAGCGGTCATCATATTCTAAAGGGATACTTTCCAAGATAGTTAGTTTCAAACAATTGTGGTTACTGTTGTGTAAAGCTGTGGTGTGTCTTGATACACTATGTAGTATAACATTGTTTTTGATATTATATCTATGTTTATTTATGCGGGCACGTACAGTTTGTACCGTGCGGCCCACATACTGAAGCCCACACTCACATGTAAGGAGATAAATAACAAAGGAATCGGAGCAGTTTAATTTTTCTTTCAAAGAAAAAACTTTGCCTGTAGAGAAAGATGTTACTGAATCACAGGGAGGAAACGCAATCCATTCGCAGCACAGACAGCGTTTTTTAGCGCAGCGGAATGTACCAATCATGGTAGGTTTACAAATATTTGGTTTGATAATTTTATTTTTTAGTTTGCTTGGGGATAAATGATTTCTTGATGTTTTTGCTCGTCTGAATGTTAGGGTAGGACGTTTTGGGATTAATGATTTTAAAATAGGATCCGTCATAATAATTGGCCAGTGTTTATTTAATGTTTCTTATTTTGTTTGTGGCATTGTTAAAAGTAGTAATAAAATTTAATTTGGGTGTATTTTTTTGTTTTTGTTTCACCTCATATTTAATTAAATCAGTCTGTTTTAGTCCCTCTACTCTTTTATATGCGTTTGTTAATATTTTTTGGGGTAATTTTTTTCTTTAACCCCTTAACGATGCAGGACGTAAATGTACGTCCTGGTGATGTGGTACTTAACGCACCAGGATGTACATTTACGTCCTGAGCATAGCCGCTGGCATCGGAGCGATGCCGGCATCATGTGCGGCAGGTCCCGGCTGTGGATCGCAGCCAGGGACCCGCCGGTAATTGCGGACACCCGCAATCCTTCGGATGTCCGCCATTAACCCCTCAGATGCGTGATCAATGCAGATCACGGCATCTGCAGCATCGCGGTCACTTAACAGGACGATCGGATCGCCCGCAGCGCTGCCACGGCGATCCGATCATCCTGCACGGCAGATGGAGGTCCCCTCACCTGCCTCTGCTGCCTTCCGGGAGTCTTCTGCTCTGATCTGCCTTCCTGCAGACCAGAGCAGAAGATGACCGATAATGCTGATCAGTGCTATGTCCTATACATAGCACTGAACAGGATTAGCAATCGAATGGTTTCTATAAATAGTCCCCTATGAGTGTAAAAATAGAAGTAAAAAAATTAAGTAAAAAAAAAATGTGAAAAACCCCCTCCCCCAATAAAAACGTAAATTGCCCCATTTCCCCTATTTTACCCCCAAAAAGTGTAAAAAATATTATTTTATATACATATTTGGTATCGCCGCATGAGTAAATATCCAATCTATTAAAATAAAATTTAAATGATCCCGTACGGTGAACGGCGTGAACGTAAAAAAAAAAAAGTCGAAAATAGCTGCTTTTTATAACATTTTATTCCCAAAAATAATTAT
Organism: Hyla sarda; assembly: GCF_029499605.1. Taxonomy (NCBI): domain Eukaryota; kingdom Metazoa; phylum Chordata; class Amphibia; order Anura; family Hylidae; genus Hyla; species Hyla sarda. The sequence goes on from NW_026608085.1 coordinate 57,753, forward strand.
AAAAAAATGTAAAAAAAAGTTTTTTATAAGCAAATATGGTATTAATAAAAAGTACAGATCACGGCGCAAAAAATGAGCCCTCATACCACCGCTTATACAGAAAAATGAAAAATTTATAGGTCTTCAAAATAGGGGGATTTTAAATGTACTAATTTGGTTAAAAAGTTTGCGATTTTTTTTAAGCGCAACAGTAATAGAAATGTGTATAATCATGGGTATCATTTTAATTGTATTGACCCAGAGAATAAAAAAGACATGTAATTTTTACCATAAATTGTACGGCGTGAAAACAAAACCTTCCAAAATTTGCAAAATTGCGGTTTTCTTTTTAATTTCCCCACACAAATAGTATTTTTTTGGTTGCGCCATACATTTTATGGTAAAGTGAGTGATGGCATTACAACGGACAACTGGTCGCGCAAAAAACAAGCCCTCATACTAGTCTGTGGATGAAAATATAAAAGAGTTATGATTTTTTGAAGGGGAGGAGGAAAAAACGAAAGCGTAAAAATAAAATTGTCCTTAAAGGGGTATTCCGCCCTTAGACATTTTATCCCCTATCCAAAGGATAGGGGATAAGATGTCAGATCGCCGCGGTCCCGCTCAGTGCGTAATGACGGGCGATACAGGGGACGGAGCCGCGTGACGTCATGGCGCCGCCCCTCGTGACATCACGGCCCGTCCCCTTAATGCAAGTCTATGGGAGGGGGCGTGACAACCGCCACGCCCCCTCCCATAGACTTGTATTGAAAGGGGCGGGCCGTGACATCACGAGGGGCGGGGCCGTGACTTAACGATGCTCCGGCCCCTGTACCGCCCATCATTACGTGCAGAGCGAACTCTCTCTGTGCTGTAATGATAGCGCGGTGCTGCAGCGGGGATCCCAGGGCTCCCCAGCAGCGGCACCGCGGCGATCTGACATCTTATCCCCTATCCTTTGGATAGGGGATAAAATGTCTAGGGGCGGAATACCCCTTTAAGGTCCAAATGGGCTGAGTCCTTAAGGGGTTAAAACGCTTATATAACATTTTTGATTGTTCTTTAAAATCCTCGGAGGAAGTACAATTTTTTTCTTATCCTCCGCTACTGTCCGTAGGGGATATTTGTAAGCCACTTAGAATAATGACAACTATCAAAGCCAAGGAAACTATTTACATCTACCTTTTTAAAGTGTTTTTTTGTACATATTTTAGAATCCACATTTGTGAAAATTTCCAGATCGAGAAAAACTGTAGAATTAAAAGAAAGTTTCATAGTGAAATTAACCCCTTAAGGACCAGGCCATTTTACACCTTAAGGACCGGAGCGTTTTTTGCAATTCTGACCACTATCACTTTAAACATTAATAACTCTGGAATGCTTTTAGTTATCATTCTGATTCCGAGATTGCTTTTTCGTGACATATTCTACTTTAACATAGTGGTAAAATTTTATGGTAACTTGCATCCTTTCTTGGTGAAAAATCCCAAAATTTGATGAAAAAAATGAAAATTTTGCATTTTTCTAACTTTGAAGCTCTCTGCTTGTAAGGAAAATGGATATTCAAAATATATTTTTTTTGGGTTCACATATACAATATGTCTACTTTATGTTTGCATCATAAAATTTATGAGTTTTTACTTTTGGAAGACACCAGAGGGCTTCAAAGTTCAGCAGCAATTTTCCGATTTTTCACAAAATTTTCAAACTCGCTATTTTTCAGGGACCAGTTCAGGTTTGAAGTGGATTTGAAGGGCCTTCATAATAGAAATACCCCATAAAAGACCCCATTATAAAAACTACACACCCCAAAGTATTCAAAATGACATTCAATAAGTGTTTTAACCCTTTAGGTGTTTCACAGGAATAGCCTCAAAGTGAAGGAGAAAATTCAAAATCTTCATTTTTTACACTCGCATGTTCTTGTAGACCCAATTTTTGAATTTTTGCAAGGGATAAAAAGGAGAAAATTTTTACTTGTATTTGAAACCCAATTTCTCTCGAGTAAGGACATACCTCATATGTCTATGTTAATTGTTCGGCGGGCGCAGTAGAGGGCTCAGAAGGGAAGGAGCGACAAATGGTTTTTGGGGGGCATGCCGCATTTAGGAAGCCCCTATGGTGCCAGGACAGCAAAAAAAAAAAAAACACATGGCATACCATTTTGGAAACAAGACCCCTCAGGGAACGTAACAAGGGGTAAAGTGAACCTTAATACCCTACAGGTGATTCACGACTTTTGCATATGTAAAAAAACGATATATATTTTTTACCTAAAATGCTTGGTTTCCCAAAAATTTTACATTTTTAAAAAGGGTAATAGCAGAAAATACCCCCCAAAATTTGAAGCCCAATTTCTCCCGATACAGAAAACACCTCGCATGGGGGTGAAAAAGGCTCTGCTGGCGCACTACAGGTCTCAGAAGAGAAGGAGTCACATTTGGCTTTTTTGAAGGAAATTTTGCTCTGGGGGCATGCCGCATTTAGGAAGCCCCTATGGTGCCAGAACAGCAAAAAAAAAAAAAACACATGGCATACCATTTTGGAAACTAGACCCCTCGGAGAACGTAACAAGGGGTAATGTGAACCTTAATGCCCTACAGGTGTTTCACGACTTTTGCATATGTAAAAAAAAAAAAAAAATTTTACCTAAAATGCTTGTTTTCCCAAAATGTTTACATTTTTAAAAAGGGTAATAGCAGAAAATACCCCCCAAAATTTGAAGCCCAATTTCTCCCGATTCAGAAAACACCCCATATGGGGGTGAAAAGTGCTCTGCTGGCGCACTACAGGTCTCAGAAGAGAAGGAGTCACATTTGGCTTTTTGAAAGCGAATTTTGCTCTGGGGGCATGCCGCATTTAGGAAGCCCCTATGGTGCCAGGACAGCAAAAAAAAAAAAACACATGGCATACCATTTTGGAAACTAGACCCCTCGGGGAACGTAACAAGGGGTAGTTTGAACCTTAATACCCTACAGGTGTTTCACGACTTTTGCATATGTAAAAAAATATATATTTTTTTTACCTAAAATGCTTGTTTTCCCAAAAATTTTACATTTTTAAAAAGGGTAATAGCAGAAAATACCCCCCAAAATTTGTTAGGCAATTTCTCCCGAGTACGGCGATACCCCATATGTGACCCTAAACTGTTGCCTTGAAATACGACAGGGCTCCAAAGTGAGAGCGCCATGCGCATTTGAGGCCTAATTTAGGGACTTGCATAGGGGTGGACATAGGGGTATTCTACGCCAGTGATTCCCAAACAGGGTGCCTCCAGCTGTTGTAAAACTCCCAGCATGCCTAGACAGTCAACGGCTATCTGGCAATACTGGGAGTAGTTGTTTTGCAACAGCTGGAGGCTCCGTTTTGGAAACAGTGGCGTACCAGACGTTTTTCATTTTTATTGGGGAGGGGAGGGGGGCTGTATAGGGGTATGTGTATATGTAGTGTTTTTTACTTTTTATTTTATTTTGTGTTAGTGTAGTGTAGTGTTTTTAGGGGACAGTCGCACGGGCGGGGGGTTCACAGTAGTTTCTCGCTGGCAGTTTGAGCAGCGGCAGAAAATGTGCCGCACTTCAAACTTGCAGCCTGATACTTACTGTAATCCTCCGCCCATGTGAGTGTACCCTGTACATTCACATTGGGGGGGGGGGGGGGAACATCCAGCTGTTGCAAAACTACAACTCCCAGCATGTACGGTCTATCAGTGCATGCTGGGAGTTGTAGTTTTGCAACAGCTGGAGGCACACTGGTTGTGAAACACCGAGTTTGGTAACAAACTCAGTATTTTGCAACCAGTGTGCCTTCAGCTGTTGCAAAAGCTACAACCCCCAGCATGTACGGACAGCGGAAGGGCATGCTGGGTCTTGTAGTTATGCAACAGCTGGAGGCATACTACTTTGGCTGGGGATGCTGTGGATTGTAGTTATGCAACAGCTGGAGACACACTGGTTTGCTACTTAACTCAGTGTGCCTTCAGCTGTTGCAAAACTACAACTCTCAGCAGTCACCGACAGCCAACGGGCATGCTGGGAGTTGTAGTTATGCAACCACCAGATGCACCACTACAACTCCCAGCATGCACTTTAGCTGATTGTGCAAGCTGGGAGTTGTAGTTACACAACAGCTGAAGGTACACTTTTCCATAGAAAGAATGTGCCTCCAGCTGTTGCAAAACTACAAGTCCCAGCATGCCCATAAGGGAATGCTGCGAGTTGTGGTGGTCTGCCTCCTGCTGTTGCATAACTACAGCTCCCAGCATGCCCTTTTTGCATGCTGGGAGCTGTTGCTAAACAACAGCAGGAGGCTGTCACTCACCTCCAACGATCCTCGCTGCACAGGTCAGTCCCTCGTCGTCGCCGCCGCTGCTCCTGGGGCCCCGATCCCAACAGGGGCGCCGGGGGTTGGGGTCCCCAGCACCCGGGGTGCACGTCCCGCACCCGCTCACGTCCTCCGGAAGAGAGGCGGAGCGGATTGCGGGAGTGACACCCGCAGCAGGCGCCCTGATTGGTCGGCCGGTAATCCGGCCGACGAATCAGGGCGATCGTGAGGTGGCACCAGTGCCACCTCACCCCTGCTGGCTCTGGCTGTTCGGGGCCGTCAGAGACAATAATTCCGGGTCACCGGGTCACTGGAGACCCGATTGACCCGGAATCCGCCGCAGATCGCTGGACTGAATTGTCCAGCAATCTGCGGCCATCGCCGACATGGGGGGTCATCATGACCCCCCTGGGCGATATGCCCCGATGCCTGCTGAACGATTTCAGCAGGCATCGGGGACCATCTCCGCTCCAGATGGTTGCGGGGGGCCGGTAAAACACATGACGTTCTCATGTGTCCTTAAGGACTTGGAAATGGAGACGTATGAGAACGTCATGTGTCCTTAAGGGGTTAAGACCCCAATCATTTTTGTTTAAAAATTCAACAAATTCAAAAGCTTCTTCCCGTGACCCCTTCCACAAAATAAACAGATCATCTATAATTCTCTTAAAATACATAATATTACTATTAAAATACCAGGGAGACTGTGCGATGGACACACTCTCAAATAGACCCATATATAAATTTGCATAGCTTGGTGCGAAACGTGTGCCCATCGCACAGCCTCTCGTCTGGCGATAGACCACATTTGGCTTACAAATATCCCATACGGACAGTACCAGAGGATAAGAAAAAATTGTACTTCCTCCGAGGATTTTAAAGAACAATCAAAAATTACATATAAGTGTTTTAAAGAAAAAAAATACCCTAAAAGAATATTAACAAACACATATAAAAGAGTAGAGGGACTAAAACAGACTGATTTATTTAAATATGAGCTAAAACAAAAACAAAACAATACACCCAAATTTAATTTTATTACTACTTTTAACAATGCCACAAACAAAATAAGAAACATATTAAATAAATACTGGCCAATTATTATGACGGATCCTATTTTAAAATTATTAATCCCAAAACGTCCTACCCTAACATTCAGACGATCAAAAACATCAAGAAATCATTTATCCCCAAGCAAACTAAAAAATAAAATTATCAAACCAAATATTTGTAAACCTACCATGATTGGTACATTCCGCTGCGATAAAAAACGCTGTCTGTGCTGCGAATGGATTGCATTTCCTCCCTGTGATTCAGTAACATCTTTCTCTACAGGCAAAGTTTTTTCTTTGAAAGAAAAATTAAACTGCTCCGATTCCTTTGTTATTTATCTCCTTACATGTGAGTGTGGGCTTCAGTATGTGGGCCGCACGGTACAAACTGTACGTGCCCGCATAAATAAACATAGATATAATATCAAAAACAATGTTATACTACATAGTGTATCAAGACACACCACAGCTTTACACAACAGTAACCACAATTGTTTGAAATTAACTATCTTGGAAAGTATCCCTTTAGAATATGATGACCGCTTTCAAAAATTAGTGAATAGGGAATCCTTTTGGATTTATTCCCTTAACTCCTTGCGGCCAAGGGGATTAAATGAGACAATAGATAAAACATTTCAATGATAGGTTCGGAGTCTTATTTATTTATTTATTTATCCATGTATATAAAGAATTTTTAAAGAAAAGTTTTTTTTTATATTATCTTGGATCACATGGAAAAACATCATTTTATGCTAATTAATTTGTGATGTCATTTCCGGTTCCTATAACCAAATGAGTATATATGTGTTGTTTTTATGTATATTTAGCATGTCTGAGGAAAAGGACGGAGCGTCCTTGAAACGTGTTACATGTGAATAAAAGTTACCCATACTTAGCTTGTGGACAGCGCTATCATCTATCCCTCATCCCCTCACACCTGGCTGGTGTGAAAACTCTGCCGTTCTTATTCCCACGCTGTTGCCTGGGCGGGATATAGCTGCAGTCCACATCGGATTGTTGTGCCTCTATCCTAGCACAACTATATCTGGTGAGTCCTTTCATTAAAGGGTCCCCCCCTTTTTTTACCGTCAAATCGTTCTACACATTGGAGCATTCTGTTTTCTTCTTTTTCTTCTGTGATTGATATAGCCTGGCTAAACCACATTGATCTGTATGAGGAATCTACCGATTCCTCCTAAAAGTCCCCTAAGGGGATTAAAAGTGTAAAAAAAAAAAAAAAAAAAACGTTTTAAAAAACACCCATTAACCACTTCCATATTAAAAGTTTGAAACACCCCCTTTTCCAAAATTCCATATAAGAAATACGTAAACATAATAAAAATAAACATATGTGGTATTACCGCGTGTGTAAATGTCCGAACTATAAAACATAATGTTAATTAAACTTCACAATCAATAGCATACACCATGGGTGTCAAACATGCGGCCCACAATGAATATCTTTCTGGCCCGGCAAAGATATTCATTGCTCTGGTTACCTGGAAACGGGCAGAGATAAAATAAAAAAGTCAGAGGCTGTCCAGGAGCGGTTGAAGGATGGTGGAGGCAGTCCAAGAGAAGTTGGAGGCAGTCCAGTAGCTGAAAAGCGGTCCAGAAGAGGATGGAGGCTGTCAGAGGCAGTCAAGGAGCTGTTGGAGGCGGTCCAGGAGAGGATGGAGGTGCGCAGAGGTCAACGTCATGTCCTGATGTGACGTCATCAGGCTGCTCCTTAAAGGAGTTCTGACACATGCTGCGGACGGCACCATTGCGGCTATAGACACAGGACACCAGATTGACAAGGTGAGAAAAGTAAATATTAATGCTAATATTGTTGTTTGATTTATTTATTTTTTAAACAGGGAATGGGGTCTTGTGCAGGGGGGTCATGGGGGCAAAAGGGGCCTGGGGTCTTGTGACGGAGGGGCATGGGGTCTTGTGCAAAGGGGCATGGAGTCTTGTGAAGGGGGGTCATGGGGTCTTGTGAAGGGGGTCCTGGGGTGTTTTGCAGGGGGGCATGGGGTCTTGTGTAGGGTGAGCATGGGGTCTTGTGCAAAGGAGGGCATGGGTTTTTGTGCAGGGAGGCATGGGGTCTTGTGCAAAGGGGCATGGAGTGTTGTACAAAAGGGGCATGGGGTCATGTGAAGGGGTTATGAGGTGTTGTGCATGGAGGCATGGGGTCTTGTGTAGGGTGGGCATGGGATCTTGTGCAAAGGGGGCATGGGATCATGTGTAGGGGGGCATGAGGTTTTGTGCAGGGGGGCATGGCTTGTTGTGCACAGGGGACATGGGGTGTTGTGCAGGGAGGGTATGGGGTCTTGTGCAGGGGGGGTTGGGTTATTGTACAGGGGGGTTGGGGTCTTGATACATATAGTAAAGTTAAATTATTTTTTTTTGATGCGGCCCACATAAACTTAAACCTTGTTTTTTTTGGCCCATGTTAACCTTTGGGTTTGATATGCTTGGCGTACACGTAAAAAAATTCAAAAGTCCAAAATTGCACTTTGCGTACCCGTATCAGATTTCTTGTTTCATTTTTAACAAGCCCTCTGCAAAATGAAAGAAGGGATCTGATTGGTTGCTATGGGCAACTCAGCAACTTTTCCTCTGCACAGGTTTTGATAAATCTCTTCCATGGTGTCATCCCCCACAAAATTATCAAAAATTGCATTTTTGTTTTTCAATTTTGCCCCACAAATATTTTTTTTTTTTGTGGTTTCGTCAAAAATGTTGTGGTGAAGTGATTGATGTCATTATAAAGTGCATTTGGTGGCGCAAAAAAAAAGCCCTCATATGGGTCTGTATGTGCAAAATTGGTTTTTAGAAGGTGATGAGGAAAAAACGAAAGTGCATAAATGGAAAAACCCTGTGTCCTTAAGGGGTTAAACAAAAACCCTGACCCTCGCAATAAGGGTAGGTTAGGGTTAAATTAACTATCCTATATTTTTTGTGAACAAAGTAACATGTGACCAAGTATCATCAAAATATCTCCAGCTGGAAGTTATGCAGTAACATATACCGTAATTCTCATAGACTTGTATGGGACTTTAAACAAAAACCTAAATTACCTATCCTATGTTTGTTGTTGACATACAAGTAACATGTGTACCAAGTTTCATTTTAATATTTTTAGCCATTTGGTGATGCTGGAACATACATACACACACACACACACACACACATTGAGTTTCATATATATATATATATATATATATATATATATATATATATATATATTTACCATGAATATACTCTGTTTTTGTTAATTATGGCATATGCACGCACGCTCCATATGAGCGTGCATATTATCATCTTTTACCATATAATACCATATTACATACTTTTTAATTACTCTGTAAGATAATACCTCCCTAATTTCATTATACCATAAGGCTACGTTCACACAGGCAATGTCCACATGGAAAAATTCTGTGCAGACATTTCCCCGACAGCGGAACGCTGGCAGAACAAGCCAGCGCTAGGACTGCTCGGAAATGCTGCATCTCCTAGATGGCAATGCATTTCTGTGCAGACTCTGCAGAAAGAATAGACACGCCCATTTTTTGCAGATTGCAAAATCAGGATTTGTGCAGCAGAAGCATCTGCAGTGGAAATTCCGCTGTGTAAACCATGCAGCAGAATCCCATTAATATCAATGCTCCGTGTGGAATTCCATTGTGTGAACATTTGTTTTTGATATCTGATTGTAGAATATATTATTTTGCTTTTTACACAACAGTACTCTACACTACACTAAATTGGGAAAAAAGAGGGCATCAAATGAGGGAAATAAAGTATGCAGCAAATAGTACTACACTAAATTGCCATACATTTACCATTGGTATATGATCGTTTTTTTAATACCATATAAGAGGTTCAAGCTAGGTACTAGGGATCGACCGATATAGTTTTTTTAGGGCCGATACCGATAAACGGTGCAGGTTAGGGCCCATAGCCGATAACTTATACCGATATTCCGGTATAAGTTATCGGCTATTTACCCCCTGCGACACCGCTGCAGATCATTGATTTAAAGCGGGCGCTTTAAATCAATGATCTGAAGTGGCTTTTGCGGGGCCATAGGCCGCCGCCGCCACCCGCTTCTCTCCCCCTACCTGTCAGGGTGGTCCGGGCCATCCATTCTTCCTTCCTGTAGTGTCCGGGGGCGTTCCGGGTGGAGGGTGAACCGGTCCGGGCTGTCCTTCTCCGGCGGTCATCTTCTCCACTCCTGGCAGGCTCCGGCCTAGTACGCTGCATAGACGCCGCTGCGCAGTGACGCCCGTGCACAGCGACGCACCTGACGTCACGGCGTAGCGGCGTCTATGCAGTGTACTAGGCCGGAGCCTGTCCAGAGTGGAGAAGATAACCGCCGGTGAAGAAGGACAGCCCGGACTGGTTCACTCTTCACCCGGAATGCCCCCGGACACTACAGGAAGGATGGATGGCCCGGACCACCCCCATTAAGTTAAATTTTTTTATTGACTAGGAGGGTGGGGGAGGGGCCCGACCGGTATAGCGGTATGGGCAAAAATCCATACCGGTATACCGCTCAGCATCACGGTGGGGGGTGCGGTGCGGCGGGTCGGGGGGTGGCGCGGCGGGTACTTTATTTTATTTCATTGTGGACCAAAATCCATTATTATTTGTTGGCATTTTTGATGCACACTTCAGTTTTGGTATCTTTTATGTTCCTTCCCCGCCCCCTTCTCCTTCAAGTCCTTTATGTAGGTCTTGTCTTCACATGTATTAAATTGTTTAGCAATTCAGTTCCCCCCCCCCCCCCCAATATAAATAAATTAGCCAGATACCAACCAAGCAGCAACAGCCTGACATTACCAGGGTGGGCGAGGACCATTATTATTGGTCCTGCCCAGCCTAAGATATGTCAGCCTGTTATTGCCTAGGCCCAGGAGCGCCATGTTTGACGATCTGGCCCTTTTGGTACCGTCGCTTCTCGGCACCCCTGGGGCGATGGGTACCAGGGTAATATTTGGAGGTCAGCGCTAGCTGTTTTTGGGGCTAACACTAAGGCTGCTTTCACACTATAAAAATTCATCTGTTATAAACGTCCGTTAGAAAAGCTTTTAAAAAAGGATGTTAAACGTCCATTACAAAATCCCATTAAAGTCTACGGGATTTTTTGATTATCCGTTATGACCCATTATAGTCCGTCATGACTAGCGGACGTTAATTGTGATGGAAGAATTAACGGCACATGCACTAATTTTTCTTCTGTCACAAGAAACGGATAAATTAACGGCCGTTATTTTTAACATTGAAGTCTATGGCAAACGGATGAGCCTTTATGTCATCCGTTTGCACCTGGTTTATAATATCCGTTATTTCTGAGGTGACATCAGCAGACTCCTGCAGTGCTGAGGGACTACTACTACTCCCATTATGGAACAGACTTATTTCCATGATCGGAGTAGTAATTCCACGGCTGCGGGAGTCTGCAGACAGCTGGGGAGGCTGCATTAGTGTTTGTACTACTACCCCATCATGGAACAGAGTCTGTTCCATGATGGGGTTGTAGTACAGGGGCTGAGGGATTGATAGCACTCTGCAACCCTGCGGCCGATACCGAGGGGCCATTCAGGGCTCGCAGCGAGAGATTTAAAAATTACCATTGTGAGTAGCAGGGGGCCATATCTATATTAAAAGCGCTGTGGGGGCAAGATATATATAGTGCTGCAGGGGGGGGCAGACATATAGCCTATATATCTAGCCCCCCAGTGCATTTATAATATGCCCCCTGCAGCACATTAATAAAGATATGACCCCCGCCGGCGCATTTATACATATATACCCCCCCCGGCACATTTATACATAAATTCCCTTGCCGGAACATTTATACATATGTACCCCCCGCCGGCGCATTAATAAATATATACCCCCCGCCGGCGCATTTAATAAATATATACCCCCCGCCGGCGCATTAATAAATATATACCCCCCGCCGGCGCATTAATAAATATATACCCCCTGCCGGTATATATAAGTAGTGAGACTGTCCAGGCATGCTGGAAGCTGTAGTTCTGCAACATCTGAAGGGCCAGATGTTACAGAACTATAACTCCCAGCATGTCTGGGCATGCTTGGAGTGGTAGTTTTGCAACATCTGTAGGACTACAGCTTGGGCACCACTGTATGGTGGTCTCCAAACTGTGGCCCTCCAGATGTTGCAAAACTACAACTTCCAGCATGCCCAGACATCCTTTGGCTTTCTGGGCATGCTGGAAGTTGTAGTTTGGCAACTCCTAGAAGGCAGCAGTGAAGATCACTTACCACTGATCTTCACGGCTGCCTCCACCGCTGCTCCTTTGCCGCCTCCTTACTTCCGCTGATGCCTGCCGGTTAGTCCCAATGTGAAATCAGTCAAATGCATTCTACACCTCCCCCCTTTTCATACTCTTTTCCTACCATATCTTTCACTCCCCTGCTATTTGGGGAAATTGGAGAAGGGAGTGCCTACATACATTGTCTTGGCTCAACAGGTGTCGTGTCAACTGTGTCCCTTCATATACACCAGGTGAGTTCTACTACATAAATGGCATTAGTGACTGTTTGGATGAGCGCTGCCCGTTTTGTAATTCTTTTCTTACATAATGAACAGAGTCATGCCCTTCTGGGTCTATTTACTGGGGGGTATTCATCAAGAGTGGTGTAGGTGAACGTTTCTTTACCTTATTAAATCATGTGTAGAGATGAGCGAACTTACAGTGATTTCATTCGTCACAAACTCCTCAGCTCGGCAGTTGCTGACTTTAGCCTGCATAAATTAGTTCAGCTTTCAGGTGCTGACTTTAGCCTGCATAAATTAGCATAGCTTTCAGGTGCTCAGGTGGGCTGGAAAAGGTGGATACAGTCCTAGGAGAGAGTCTTTTTATGTAGGGTTTTTCTTTTTTTTAATAGTGTTAACTGTGCGGGATAAATAACTTTATTTAATTATTATTTTATAATACAGGGCTTTATTAGAAAAGGGACATTTATATAGTTTTTTACACTTTTTATTGAAAAACATTTTATTTTCACACTTTTTACCTGTTAACCTCTTAAGGACGCAGGGCGTATGGATACGCCCTGCATCCCGAGTCCTTAAGGACGCAGGGCGTATCCATACGCCCATGGGAATTTCGGTCCCCACCGCTAGCCGGTTGGGGACCGGAGCCGGATGCCTGCTGAAATCGTTCAGCAGGCATCCCGGCATATCGCCCAGGGGGGTCATTATGCCCCCCCATGTCGGCGATCGCCGCAGATCGCTGGACAATTCAGTCCAGCGATCTGCGGCGATTCCGGGTCAATCGGGTCTCCAGTGACCCGGTGACCCGGAATTACTGGCTGTTCGGGGCCGTCTCTGACGGCCCCGAACAGCCAGAGAGTGCAGGGGTGAGGTGGCACTGGTGCCACCTCACGATCGCCCCCTGATTCGTCGGCCGGTCGGCCAATCAGGGCGCCTGCTGCGGGTGTCACTCCCGCTCCGCCCCTCTTCCGGAGGACGTGAGCGGGTGCGGGACGTGCACCCCAGGTGCTGGGGACCCCGATCCCCGGCGCCCCTGTTGGGATTGGGGCCCCAGGAGCGACGGCGGCGGCGAGGGACAATCCTGTGATGAAGCAGCAGCAGGAGGTGAGTTACAGCCTCCTGCTGTTGCTTAGCAACAGCTCCCAGCATGCAAAAAGGGCATGCTGGGAGCTGTAGTTATGCAACAGCAGGAGGCAGACCACCACAACTCCCAGCATTCCCTTATGGGCATGCTGGGACTTATGGTTTTGCAACAGCTGGAGGCACATTTTTTCTATGGAAAAGTGTACTTCAGCTGTTGTATAAACTACAACTCCCAGCTTGCACAAACAGCTAAAGTGCATGCTGGGAGTTGTAGTGGTGCATCTGCTGGTTGCATAACTACAACTCCCAGCATGCCCGTTGGCTGTCGGTGACTGCTGAGAGTTGTAGTTTTGCAACAGCTGAAGGCACACTGGTTGTGAAACACTGAGTAAGGTCACAAATTCCGTGATACATAACCAGTGTGCCTACAGCTGTTGCAAAACTAAAACTCTCAGCATGTACAGTCTGTCAGCGCATGTTGGGAGTTGTAGTTTTGCAACAGCTGGATGTCCCCCCCAATGTGAATGTACAGGGTACACTCACATGGGCGGAGGCTTACAGTAAGTATCGGGCTGCAAGTTTGAGCTGCAGCAAATTTTCTGCAACAGCTCAAACTGCCAGCGAGAAACTACTGTGAACCCCCGCCCGTGCGACTGTACCCTAAAAACACTACACTACACTACACTACCACAAAAAATAAAATAAAAAGTAAAAAAAACACTACATATACACATACCCCTACACAGCCCCCCTCCCCTCCCCAATAAAAATGAAAAACGTCTGGTACGCCACGGTTTCCAAAACGGAGCCTCCAGCTGTTGCAAAACAACAACTCCCAGTATTGTCGGACAGCCGTTGACTGTCCAGGCATGCTGGGAGTTTTGCAACAGCTGGAGGCACCCTGTTTGGGAATCACTGGCGTAGAATACCCCTATGTCCACCCCTATGCAAATCCCTAATTTAGGCCTCAAATGCGCATGGCACTCTCACTTTGGAGCCCTGTCGTATTTCAAGGCAACAGTTTAGGGTCACATATGGGGTATCGCCGTACTCGGGAGAAATTGGGCTTCAAATTTTGGGGGGTATTTTCTGCTTTTACCCTTTTTAAAAATGTAAAGTTTTTGGGAAAGAAGCATTTTAGGTAAAATGTTTTTATTTTTTTTTACATATGCAATAGTTGTGAAACGCCTGTGGGCTTTTTTTGCGGTCCTGGCACCATAGGGGCTTCCTAAATGCGGCATGCCCCCAGAGAAAAATTTGCTTTCAAAAAGCCAAATGTGACTCCTTCTCTTCTGAGACCTGTAGTGCGCCAGCAGAGCACTTTTCACCCCCATATGGGGTGTTTTCTGAATCGGGAGAAATTGGGCTTCAAATTTTGGGGGGTATTTTCTGCTATTACCCTTTTTAAAAATGTAAAACTTTAGGGAAACCAAGCATTTTAGATAAAAAAATATTTTTTTTTTTTACATATGCAAAAGTCGTGAATCACCTGTGGGGTATTAAGGTTCACATTACCCCTTGTTACGTTCCCCGAGGGGTCTAGTTTCCAAAATGGTATGCCATGTGGGGTTTTTTGCTGTTCTGGCACCATAGGGGCTTCCTAAATGTGACATGCCCCCCAAAAACCATTTGACGCTCCTTCCCTTCTGAGCCCTCTACTGCGCCCGCCGAACACTTTACATAGACATATGAGGTATGTGCTTACTCAAGAGAAATTGGGTTTCAAATACAAGTAAAAATTTTCTCCTTTTTACCCCTTGCAAAAATTCAAAAATTGGGTCTACAAGAACATGCGAGTGTAAAAAATGAAGATTGTGAATTTTCTCCTTCACTTTGCTGCTATTCCTGTGAAACCCGTAAAGGGTTAAAACGCTGACTGAATGTCATTTTGAATACTTTGGGGGTTGCAGTTTTTATAATGGGGTCATTTATGGGGTATTTCTAATATGAAGACCCTTCAAATCCACTTCAAACCTGAACTGGTCCCTGAAAAAAAGCGAGTTTCAAAATTTTGTGAAAAATTTGAAAATTGCTGCTGAACTTTGAAGCCCTCTGGTGTCTTCCAAAAGTAAAAACTCATCAATTTTATGATGCAAATATAAAGTAGACATATTGTATATGTGAATAAAAAAAAAAAGTATTTGGAATATCCATTTTCCTTACAAGCAGAGAGCTTCAAAGTTAGAAAAATGCAAAATTTTCAAATTTTTCATGAAATTTTGGGATTTTTCACCAAGAAAGGATGCAAGTTACCAAAAAATTTTACCACTACGTTAAAGTAGAATATGTCACGAAAAAACAATCTCGGAATCAGAATGATAACTAAAAGCATTCCATAGTTATTAATGTTTAAAGTGACAGTGGTCAGATTTGCAAAAAATGGCCGAGTCCTTAAGGTGAAAAAGGGCTCAGTCCTTAAGGGGTTAAACTATACTGCAGCACAACTTAACTGCAGTATAGTATAACTGCTATGACAGTTCACCTGTACAATTCAGGCTAGGACTGGACCTTACATTCTTCCATACTGAGAAGATAGGAAGCTATCCACTGGCTTTCTGTTGCCATGGTAATCAGCCAGGTCGCGTTGACAATCTTGCGGGAATATAGACACAATTTTTCCTGTAATGAATGGAACGCATTCACCGCTTTACTCATTGTGGGGTTAGTGGACATTTCCAGGAATGGGAGCGTACCTGTACACCCTACGTCTTCAACTGGTTAAACCAGTGCCGACAAATAAATGAAAGGATGGCAGCATATGGCAACTTTATGAACCTGAAAACCCTCATGGGTTTTTCGGTTTGAAAATGTGTAATTTTCCCTTATGCTGCTACCCTCTTATAATCCATCATTTTTGGGCCAGGTAGTACGATAACTTGGCGACAAGATAACAGTATGAGTGTATGATGGTTTGGGAAAATAGGTGTAAAAGGACAAATGGATGAAAGGATAGCAGCATATGGCAACTTTACTGTTTGCTTTTTTTCAAAGCTAAAGAGGAGCATATAATTGTTAAAAGGCTATTTTTGGAGATGGACAGGCAGGCTGTAGGGGAGGAGGTAGGCCTGTATTTTGAACTTAAAAACTCAAATGGGTTTTTGGGTTCAAAATGTGTATTTTTCCCTTATGCTGCTATCCTTTGATAGTCCATAATTTTGGGGCCAGGTTGTCCGATAACTTGGCAAAATGAGAACAGTATGAGTGCATGGTTTGGGAAAATAGGTGGAGAAGGACAAATGGATGAAAGGATGGCTGCATGTGGCAACTTTACTGTTTGCTTTTTTCAATGCAAAGGAGGAGCGTATTATTATTATTAAAAAGGGTATATTTGGAGATGGACAGGCAGGTTGAAGGGGAGGACGTAGGCCTGTATTTTGAATGGGTTTTTGGTAGGGATCGACCGATTATCGGTATGGCCGATATTATCGGCCGATAATCACGATTTTGCCGATACCTTGCCGATAAGCCGATAATGCCCCGCCCCCGCGCCGCCCCAACCGCACCGCGACCACCCCCCCCGACCCACCGCACCGCGACCACCCCCCCGACCCACCGCACCGCGTCTCACCCCCACCGTGATGCTGGGCGGTATAACGGTATGGATTTTAGCCCATACCGCTATACCGGTCGGGCCCCTCCCCCACCCTCCGAGTCAATTAAAAAAATTCAACTTACCTGTAATGGTGGTGGTCCGGGCCATCCATCGTTCCTGTGGTGTCCGGGGGCGTTCCGGGTGAAGGGTGAACCGGTCCGGGCTGTCCTTCTTCTCCGGCGGTCATCTTCTCCACTCCGGGCAGGCTCCGGCCTAGTAGCTGCATAGACGCCGCTACGCCGTGAAGTCAGGTGCGTCTCTGCGCACGGGCGTCACTGCGCAGCGGCGTCTATGCAGCGTACTAGGCCGGAGCCTGCCCGAAGTGGAGAAGATGACCGCCGGAGAAGGACAGCCCGGACCGGTTCACCCTCCACCCGGAATGCCGCCGGTGTGAGGTGGTTTTTTGCGCCCCCGTAGATCGATGCGTCCGCTCCTCCCCCAGCTCTCCGAACATTTCCGAAGCTAGAACTGGGGGAGGGCAGAGCAAGGGGAGGGAGGAGGTTCACGCCCCCTCCCTCAACTCCCTGAGCTCGGCTGGGCGCAGATCTCTACGGCACGCCCCCTCCCTGAGGACATAGATCTCCACGGCAGGTCCCCTCCCTCATCTTCCCTCCCTGAGGACGTAAATCTCCACGGCAGGTCCCCTCCCTCATCTCCCCGAGCTGAGGACATAGACCAGTGCTCCCAATGAGCTCTATGTGTAAAGGGGGACATACTGTATGGGCTAAAGGGGGACATACTGTATGGGCTAAAGGGGGACATACTGTACGGGCTAAAGGGGGACATACTGTACGGGCTAAAGGGGGACATACTGTATGGGCTAAAGGGGGACATACTGTACGGGCTAAAGGGGGACATACTGTATGGGCTAAAGGGGGACATACTGTATGGGCTAAAGGGGGACATACTGTACGGGCTAAAGGGGGACATACAGTATGGGCTAAAGGGGGACATACTGTATGGGCTAAAAGGGGACATACTGCACGGGCTAAAGGGGAACATTTAGCCTGAACAGTATGTCCCCCTTTAGCCCATACAGTATGTCCCCTTTAGCCCATGCAGTATGTCCCCTTTAGCCCATGCAGTATGTCCCCTTTAGCCCATGCAGTATGTCCCCCTTTAGCCCATACAGTATGTCCCCTTTAGCCCATACAGTATGTCCCCTTTAGCCCATGCAGTATATCCCCCTTTAGCCCGTGCAGTATGTCCCCCTTTAGCCCGTGCAGCATGTCCCCCTTTACACATAGAGCACATTGGGAGCACTGCTCTACGTCCTCAGCTCGGGGAGATGAGGGAGGGGACCTGCCGTGGAGATTTACGTCCTCAGGGAGGGGAGATGAGGGAGGGGACCTGCCGTGGAGATCTATGTCCTCAGGGAGGGGGCGTGCCGTAGAGATCTGCGTCCAGCCGAGCTCAGTGAGGGGAGATGAGGGAGGGGGCGTAAACCTCCTCCCTCCCCTTGCTCTGCCCTCCCCCAGTTCTAGCTTCGGAAATGTTTGGAGAGCTGGGGGAGGAGCGGACGCATTGATCTACGGGGGCGCAAAAAAACACCTCACACCGGACACTACAGGAAGGATGGATGGCCCGGACCACCCTGACAGGTAGGGGGAGAGAAGCGGGTGGCGGCGGCCTATGGCACCGCAAAAGCCACTGCAGTGCATTGATTTAACCCCTTAAGGACCCAGCCATTTTACACCTCAGGACCCGGCCATTTTTTGCAATTCTGACCACTGTCACTTTAAACATTAATAACTCTGGAATGCTTTTAGTTATCATTCTGATTCCGAGATTGTTTTTTCGTGACATATTCTACTTTAACATAGTGGTAAAATTTTGTGGTAACTTGCATCCTTTCTTGGTGAAAAATCCCAACATTTTATGAAAAATTAGAAAATTTTGCATTTTTTTAACTTTGAAGCTCTCTGCTTGTAAGGAAAATGGATATTCCAAATAATTTTTTTTTTTATTCACATATACAATATGTCTATTTTATGTTTGCATCATAAAATTTACGTGTTTTTACTTTTGGAAGACACCAGAGGGCTTCAAAGTTCAGCAGCAATTTTCCAATTTTTCACAAAATTTCCAAACTCACAATTTTTCATGGACCAGTTCAGGTTTGAAGTGGATTTGAAGGGTCTTCATATTAGAAATACCCCCACAAATTACCCCATTATAAAAACTGCACCCCCCAGAGTATTCAAAATGACATTCAGTCCGCGTTTTAACCCTTTAGGTGTTTCACAGGAATAACAGCAAAGTGAAGGAGAAAATTCACAATCTCCATTTTTTACACTCGCATGTTCTTGTAGACCCAATTTTTGAATTTTTACAAGGGGAAAAAGGAGAAAATGTATACTTATATTTGTAGCCCAATTTCTCTCGAGTAAGCACATACCTCATATGTCTATGTAAAGTGTTCGGCGGGCGCAGTAGAGGGCTCAGAAGCGAAGGAGCGACAAGGGGATTTTGAGAGTACGTTTTTTTGAAATGGTTTTTGGGAGGCATGTTGCATTTAGGAAGCCCCTATGGTGCCAGAACAGCAAAAATCCCCCACATGGCATACCATTTTGGAAACTAGACCCCTTGAGGTACGTAACAAGGAATAAAGTGAGCCTTAATACCCCACAGGGGTTTCACGACTTTTGCATATGTAAAAAAATAAAAATAAAATTTCACTAAAATGTGTGTTTCCCCCCAAATTTCACATTTTTGCAAGGGTTAATAGCAGAAAATACCCCCCAAACATTGTAACCCCATCTCTTCTGAGTATGAAGGTACCCCATAAGTTGACCTGAGGTGTACTATGAGTGAACTACAATGCTCAGAAGAGAAGGAGTCATATTTGGCTTTTTGAGAGCAAATTTTGCTCGGGGGCATGTCGCATTTAGGAAGCCCCTATGGTGCCAGGACAGCAAAAAAAAAAACACATGGCATACCATTTTGGAAACTAGACCCCTTGTGGAACGTAACAAGAAATAAAGTGAGCCTTAATACCCCACAGGGGTTTCACGACTTTTGCATACGTAAAAAAAAAATAAAAAAAATCACTAAAATGTGTGTTTCCCCCCAAATTTCACATTTTTACAAGGGTTAATAGCAGAAAATACCCCCCAAAATTTGTAACCACATCTCTTCTGAGTATGGAGGTACCCCATAAGTTGACCTGAAGTGCACTACGGGCGAACTACAATGCTCAGAAGAGAAGGAGTCATATTTGGCTTTTTGAGAGCAAATTTTGCTCGGGGGGCATGTCGCATTTAGGAAGCCCATATGGTGCCAGGACAGCAAAATAACCCCCACATGGCATACCATTTTGGAAACTAGACCCCTTGAGGAACGTAACAAGGCATAAAATGAGCATTTACCCCCCACTGGTGTCTGTCAAATCTTTGGAACAGTGGTCTGTACAACATTTTTAATTTGCACAGCCCACTGTTCCAAAGATCTGTCAGACACCAGTGGGGTGTAAATTCTCACTGCACCCCTCATTACATTCTGTGAGGGGTCTAGTTTCCGAAATGGGGTCACATGTGGGGTTTTGTTTTTTTTGCGTTTGTCAAAACCGCTGTAACAATCAGCCACCCCTGTGCAAATCACCTCAAATGTACATGGTGCACTCTCCCTTCTGGGCCTTGTTGTGCGCCCCCAGAGCACTTTGTGCCCACATATGGGGTATCTCCGTAGTCGGGAGAAATTGTGTTACAAATTTTGTGGGGCTTTTTTCCCCTTTACCTCTTGTCAAAATGAAAAGTATAGGGCAACACCAGCATGTTAGTGTAAAAAGTTAATTTTTTTTACACTAACATGCTGGTGTAGACCCCAACTTCACCTTTTCATAAGGGGTGAAAGGAGAAAAAGACCCCCAAGATTTGTAAGGCAATTTCTCCCGAGTACGGCGATACCCCATATGTGGCCCTAAACTGTTGCCCTGAAATACGACAGGGCTCCAAAGTGAGAGCGCCATGTGCATTTGAGGCCTGAATTAGGGATTTGCATAGGGGTGGACATAGGGGTATTCTACGCCAGTGATTCCCAAACAGGGTGCCTCCAGCTGTTGTAAAACTCCCAGCATGCTTGGACAGTCAACGGCTGTCTGGCAATACTGGGAGTTGTTGTTTTGCAACAGCTGGAGGCTCCATTTTGGAAAGAGTGGCGTACCAGACGTTTTTCATTTTTATTGGGGAGGGAGGGGGGCTGTGTAGGGGTATGTGTATATGTAGTGTTTTTTACTTTTTATTTTATTTTGTGTTAGTGTAGTGTAGTGTTTTTAGGGTACAGTCACACGGGCGGGGGATTACAGCGAGTTTGAGCTGCCGCGCAAAATTTGCTGCATCGCAAACTTGCAGCCTGATACTCACTGTAAGCCCCCTGCCTATGTGAATGTATCCTGTACATTCACAGGGGGGGGGGGGGGGGGGGGACCTCCAGCTGTTGCAAAACTACAACTCCCAGCATGCCTGAGAATGTTTGGGAGTTGTGGTTTTGCAACAGCTGGAGGCACACGGGTTGGGAAACACTGAGTTAGGAAACAATGTTTCTCAACCAGTGTGCCTCCAGCTGTTGCAAAACCACAACTCCCAAACATTCTCAGGCATGCTGGGAGTAGTAGTTCGGCAACATCTTTAGAGCCAGATGTTGCCGAACTACAACTCCCAGCATGCTTGGAGTTGTAGTTTTGCAACATCTGGAGGACTACAGTTTGCAGACCACTAATACAGTGGTTCCCAATCTGTGCCCTTCCAGATGTTGCAAAACTACAACTCCCAGTATGCCAAAACTGTCCAGGCATGCTGGGAGTTGTAGTTCTGCAACATCTGAAGGGCCAGATGTTACAGAACTACAACTCCCAGCATGCCTGGACAGTAAGGGCATACTGAGGATGTGTAGTTTTGCAACATCTGGAAGGGCACAGTGGTCTCCAAACTGTGGACCTCCAGATGTTGCAAAACTGCAACTCCCAGCATGCCCAGACGCCAAGGGCTGTCTGGGCATGCTGGGAGTTGTAGTTTACAGGGTCCTATTACAGCAATGCATGTCGCTTTACGGCGACGTGCATTAGTGTAAAGGGCCCGACCGCGGCTGAAGATCTACTCACCTGTCGCCGCCGCCGCCGTCTTCATCGTCTGGATCCGGGTCTTCAGGGACGAGGTAAGTACCGGGGCCGGTCCCCAGCACTCCCCCGTCCCCCGCCGCGTCCTCCGGTCTTCCTCCCGTCCTCTCCGGACTTTCAGGGGCCGGGCAGGGCGGGAGGAAGTAACCGCCCCCCCTCCTGCGATTGGTCGGTTAACTAACCGACAGATCGCAGGGGATCGGAGGTGGTGGCCGGCTTGCCACCCCGCTCCGATACTCCAGCATGGTCCTGGCTGTCTGCGACAGCCGGGATCATGCGAAATTACCGGGCGGTCGGGTCCCAGAGACCCGATCAGCCCGGTATCGCCGCAGATCGCAAGGGCGATTTCCCTTGCGATTTGCGGCGATCGCCGACATGGGGGGCCTACATGGCCCCCCTCGGCGTTTGCCCTGGATGCCTGCTGAAGGATTTCAGCAGGCATCCAGTTCCGATCTCTGCCCGGCGAGCGGCAGAGACCGGAAAACGCCATGACGTATGCATACGTCATGGGTCCTTAAGACCCAGGGTGTGAAGACGTATGCATACGTCATGGGTCCTGAACAGGTTAAAGCGCCCGCTTTAAATCAATGACCTGCAGCGGTGTCGAGGGGGGATAAATAGCCAATAACTTATACCGATATTCTGGTATCGGCCCTAACCTCCACCGATTATCGGTATCGGCCCTAAAAAAACTATATCGGTCGATTCCTAGTTTTTGGGTTCAAAATGTGTATTTTTCCCTTATGCTGCTATCCTTTTATAATCCATCATTTTGGGGCCAGGTTGTCCGATAACTTGGCAAAGTGAGAACAGTATTAGTGTATCCCAACCTCATATTCTGTCCTCATATCCATCCTCTTATCACGACCTAATATCCTGTCCTCATATCCCGACCTCACATCCCGTCCTCACATCTTGTCCTCATATCCCTACCTCATATCCTGACCTTATATCCCCTCCTCTTATCCTGTCCTCATATCCCGACCTCATATCCTGTCCTCATATCCCATTCTCATATCCCGACCTCATAGGCCATCCTCATATGCTGTCCTCCTATCCAGACCTAAAATCCCGTCCTCCAATCCAGTCCTCATATCCCATCCTCATATCACAACCTCATATCCCGTCCTTATGTCCCATCCTCCTATCCCGTCCTCATATTTCATTCTCATATTCTGTCCTCATATCTCAACCTCATATCCCATCCTTATATCCTGTCCTCATATTCCCACCTCCTATCTTGACCTCATATCCCATCCTCATATCCCGACCTTATATCCCATCCTCATATCCTATCCTCAGATGGGACTGATTTGTGATGAAGATATTGTAAGCTGAAAATAGAAGGGGACATGGCTTTGTGGGACTGGGCATGATTTGCAAGCCAGACCGATGCACATAAAAGGGTAGATAATATAAGGAGTGGGGCTTAAAATGTGGGCTTGTCTATGTGAGATGGGGTATGGCTTGCAAGCCAGATTGACACATTCACCAGGAGATGCAGAACGGAGCTTGTGGAGTAAGGTACTGGAAGTCCCATATACTTGAATGGGTCTTGAAACAAAAACCCATCTTTTATTTAAAAAAAAAAGGGTGTATGTAAGGGTTAATTTAACTATCATATCTTTTCATTTGACATATAAGTAATATGTGTACCAGGTATTATTGAAATATCTCCAGCTGTACGGAAGTTATGTCGGAACATACATTTCCCAATGATTTGCATGGGACTTTAAACAAAAACCCCGACCCTGACAAATGGGGGTAGTTAAGGGATAAATTAACTATCCTATAGTTTAAGTGGTCATAAAAGTAACACGTGACCAAGTATTATCGAAATATCTCAAGCCATTTTGGAAAGTTATGCAGTAACATATATTTTCCATAGACTTGTATGGGACTTTAACCCCTTCCCGACCTATGACATACCTGTACGTCATGGGTGGCAAGGTGTTCCCGACCCATGACATACAGGTACGTCATGAACATTACTGCCGCTACTCGCGGCACCCCGCAGCGCCCGGAAAGATGGTGGCTATCACTGATAGCCAGCCATCTTACCGTGCGACCACGGGGGGTTTCATCCCCCACCCCCCCCAGCGATCGCTGCTATCAGCTGGTCAAATCTGACTAGCTGATAGAAGCGTTTCGCTATGAAAATACTTAGCAGCGCGGTGTGTGAGTCCCGATCACGGGGATCGGGACACACACCGCTCTGCTAAGTGTCCCTAACCCGTCCCCCGGCGTCACTTACCCGTCCGAGCGGTGTCCCGAGCGGTCCCGAGCGGTCCCGGCGTCCTCCATGCGGTCCTGGCTGCGCTGCGTCCCGGAGGTGAGTTTCCGGCAGCAGGGCGGCATCTTCATTGGCAGCAGTGAGATCGCCGTAAAGCGATCTCACTGCTGCCTCTGAGAGTTTCAAAACTGCAACTCCCAGCAAGCCCAGACAGCCTTTGGCTTTCTGGGCATGCTGGGAG
Organism: Hyla sarda; assembly: GCF_029499605.1. NCBI lineage: Eukaryota > Metazoa > Chordata > Amphibia > Anura > Hylidae > Hyla > Hyla sarda. The sequence goes on from NW_026608085.1 coordinate 81,886, forward strand.
TTGTAGTTTTGCAACATCTGGAGGTCCACAGTTTGGAGACCACTGTATAATGGTCTCCAATCTGTGCTCTTCCAGATGTTGCAAAACTACAAATCTCAGCATGCTCAGTCTGTCCAGGCATGCTGGGAGTTGTAGTTCTCTAACATCTGGAAGAGCACAGATTGGAGACCATTATACAGTGGTCTCCAAACTGTGGACCTCCAGATGTTGCAAAACTACAACTCCCAGCATGCCCAGACTGCCCAAGCATGCTGGAAGTTGTAGTTCGGCAACATCTGATCCTTCAGATATTGCCGAACTACAACTTCCAGCATGCCTGGGCAGTCTGGGCATGCTGGGAGTTGTAGTTTTGCAACAACTGGAGGCACACTAGTTGGGAAACAATTGTCCGTTTCCTACCTCAGTGCCTCCAGCTGTTGCAATTGTTGCAAAACTATAACTTCCAGCATGCACTGACAGACCATGCATGCTGGGAGTTGTAGTTTTGCAACAGCTGGAGGCACACTGGTTTGGAAACACTAAGTTTGGTTGCAAAACACTTGAAAGTTTATTACTTAACTTAGTGTTTCCAAACCAGCGTTCCTCCAGCTGTTGCAAAACTACAACTCCCAGCATGCACGGACAGCCAAAGGGCATGCTCGGAGTTTGCAACAGCTGGATGTTTGACCCCCCCCCCCCCCAATGTGAATGTACAGGGTACACTCACATGGGCGGAGGTTTACAGTGAGTGCTGCAAGTTTGAGATGGCGCAAATTTTGCGCTGCAGCTCAAACTTCCAGCGGCAAACTTGCTGTGAACCTCTGCCCATGTGACTGTACCCTAAAAACACTACACTACACTAACACTAACCTAAAATAAAAAGTAAAAAACACTACATATACACATACCCCTACACAGCCCCCCTCCCCCCAAAAAATGAAAAACGTCTGGTACGCTACTGTTTCCAAAACGGAGCCTCCAGCTGTTGCAAAATAATAACTCCCAGTATTGCCGGACAGCCATTGACTGTCCAGGCATGCTGGGAGTTTTGCAACAGCTGGAGGCACCCTGTTTGGGAATCATTGGCATAGAATACCCCTATGCAAATCCCTAATTCAGGCCTCAAATGCGCATGGCGCTCTCTCACTTTGGAGCCCTGTCGTATTTCAGGGCAACAGTTTTGGGACACATATGGGGTATCTGCGTTTGTCAGAACTGCTGTAACAATCAGCCACCCCTGTGCAAATCGCCTCAAATGTACATGGCGCACTCTCCCTTCTGGGCCTTGTTGTGTGCCCCAGAGCACTTTGCGCCCACATTAGGGGTATCTCCGTACTCGGGAGAAATTGCGTTACAAATTTTTTTTTTTTTTTTTCCCTTTTACCTCTTGTGAAAATGAAAAGTATAGGACAACACCAGCATGTTAGTGTAAAAATGTTTATTTTTTTACACTAACATGCTGGTGTAGACCCCAACTGTTCCTTTTCATAAGGGGTAAAAGGAGAAAAAGCCCCCCAAAATTTGTTAGGCAGTTTCTCCCGAGTACAGGGATACCCCATATGTGACCCTATACTGTTGCCTTGAAATACAACAGGGCTTCAAAATAAGAGTGCCATGCGCATTTGAGGCCTGAATTAGGGACATAGGGGTATTTTATGCCAGTGATTCCCAAACAGGGTGCCTCCAGCTGTTGTAAAACTCCCAGCATGCTTGGACAGTCAATTGCTGGCCAGAAATGCTGGGAGTTTTCGTTTTGCAACAGCTGGAGGCTCCATCTTAGAAACACTGCCGTACAATAAGTTTTTCATTTTTATTGGGGAAGGGGGGTGGTAGGGGGGGTAGTGTATGTGTGTATATGTAGTGTTTTACTCTTTATTTTATGTTAGTGTAGTGTAGTGTTTTTAGGTTGCATTCACACTGGAGGCAGATTACACTGAGTCTCCCGCTAGGAGTTTGAGCTGCGGCGGAAAATTTGCTGCAGCTCAAACTTGAAGCGGGGAACTCACTGTAATCTGCCTCCAGTGTGAATGTGGCCTGTACATTCACATGGGAGGGGGGTCAAAACTACAACTCCCAGCATACACTGACAGACCATGCATGCTGGGAGTTGTAGTTTTGCAACAGCTGGGGGCACACTGGTTGAAAAACCTTGAATTAGGTTCTATGACCTAACTCAGTATTTTCCAACCAGTGTGCCTCCAGCTGTTGCAAAACTACAACTCCCAGCATGTACTGATTGCGGAAGGGCATGCTGGGAGATGTAGTTATGCAACGGCAGGTGGCACGCAAGTACAACTCCCAGCATGCCAAGACAGCCTTATGCTGTTCCTGAATGCTGGGAGTTGTAGTTTTGCAAGATTTAGAGGGGTTCAGGTTGTAAATCACTGTCCAGTGGTCTCTAAACTGTGGCCCTCCAGATGTTGCAAAACTACAACTCGCAGCATGCACAGACAGCAAACTGCTTTCTGGGCATGCTGAGAGTTGTAGTTTTGCAACATCTGGAGGTCTACAGTTTGAGACCACTGCATAGTGATCTACAACCTGAACCCCTCTGTAAACTGTGGTCCTCCGGATGTTGCTAGGCAACAACTCACCTGGCAGGACCCGGATGAATTGTTGCCGCCGCCGCACATGGGGGATCCCCGCATGGAGGATCGCGCTCCGGGTTCCGGGATCCAGGTAAGGGACCTTCAGCGCCAGTCCCTGGACAGTTCCCCCATTTTGCCCGGACACCGATAGGTGGGCAAAGCGGGGAAACCAAACTTTAACCCCCCTCCCCCGGTCTGCTATTGGTCGGTTGCTCGGCCGACCAATAGCAGGGATAGGAGGGGTGGCACCCCTGCCACCAAACTCCTATCCCTTCAGGGGGATCAAGAGTGTCTCGGACACCCCCGATCCCTCTTATTTTCCGGGTCACCAGTGACCCGTATGACCCGGAATCGCGCAGATCGCAGGTCTGAATTGACCTGCTATTTGTGCCCATCGCGGTCATGGGGGGGTCTCAGTACCCCCCTCGGCGATGTGCTGGGATGCCTGCTGTTAGATAACCGGTGACGTCATCCGCTACCGGTGACGTCATCCGCTACCGGAACCCCGCGGCGTACATGTACGTCGCCGCGCGCCAAGTGACACTTTGTGGCGCCGTACATGTACGTCACTCGTTGTGAAGGGGTTAAACAAAAACCCTGACCCTCACAAATGGGGGTAGTTAAGGGTATTATCGAAAAATCTCCAGCCATTTCAAAAGTTATGCAGTATTTTCCATAGACTTGTATGGGACTTTAAACAAAAACCCTAACCCTGGCAAATGGGGTTGAGTAAGGGTTAAATCACCTATCCTATCTTTGTTGTTGACATATAAGTAACGTGTGTGCCAAGTTTCATGTTAATATCTTTTGCCGTTTGGACGTGATGCTGGAACATACACACACATACATACACACACACTCACATTGGGGGAGATTTATCAAAACCTGTCCACAGGAAAAGTTGCCCAGTTGCCCATAGCAACCAATCAGCATGCTTCTTTCCTTTTTTTAAAAGGCCTCTGTAAAATGAAAGAAGCAATCTGATTGGTTGCCAAGGGCAACTGCACCACTCTTGCTCTGCACAAGTTTTGTTAAATCTCCCCCATTGAGTTTTATATATATACTAGCTGAATACCCGGCATTGCCCGGTTTTTCCTTTCTAATCCTTGTTGGGGAGGAAAATAAACAAAGGAGGAAGCTTTTGATTTCATATCCCCTCCTCATATATTGTTGTCATATCCCAACCCCATATCCCATCCTCATATCCCAACCTCCTATCCCGACCTCCTATCTCGTCATCATATCTTGACCTCCTATCTTGACCTCTTATCTCGACCTCCTATCTCGACCTCCTATCTTGACCTCCTATCCCGTCCTCCTATCTCGACCTCCTATCCCGACCTCCTATCCAGTCCCCTATCCCTTCCTCCTATCACGTTCTCATATCCCATCCTCATATCCCGTCCTCATATCCCGTCCTCCTATATCGACCTCCTATCCCGACCTCTTATCCTGGTCCTCCTATCCCGTCCTCCTATCCCGACCTTCTATCCCATCCTCCTTTCCAGTCCTCATATCCCGACCTCCTATCCCAACCAGTAATATGTGTACCAGGTATTGAAATATCTCTTGAAGTTATGTGGGAACATACATTTCCCATTGACTTGTATGGGACTTTAAACATAAACCCCGCCCCTGGCAAATGGGGGTGAGTAAGGGTTAAATCACCTATCCTATGTTTGTTGTTGACATATAAGTAACATGTGTACCAAGTTTCATGTTAATATCTTTAGCCGTTTGGACGTGATGCCGGAACGTACACACATACACACATATATATAGATAGATATATATATATTAAAGCATGCAGAATAGAACTGCTATGTAGAAGAAAATGGCAGAAAAATTCAAAAATTACCCTTTTCCATAGCAATAGAGACAAGTATCTATCTATATATATATATTATATGTGTGTGTGTTTTTTACATTTCTTCCCTCGCTTATAGAACTGTGAGACAAGGTTGGTGACATCACACATGTGACCTCACAAGAGATTAGCTATATCTTTGCCTTTCTTATAATCAGGCAACAAAGAAGACAAGACATTTCAAGGATCAGAGGGAGGATGGCCAGGAGCAGCCGAATACAACCAACAAACCAAGAAGATTGGTTCCTAGCATGCCTTCAAAATGCCTAGGACAGGATAAAGAAAACATTCAGCAAAGAGAAGTTGAAAGGGGTAATCCAGGATGAGAAAATCAGAGCTGATTTCTTCTGAAAACTGCACCACCTCTGTCCTAATGTTGTGTGTGATATCGCTGCTCAATTCTTCAAAAGGGAATGGAGAAAACTTGTAATATTACATACAACATGAGGACAGGTATGGTGCTGTTTTTGGAAACAAATAGCTCTGTTTTCTATTCCCTTTTAACAAACTCCTAGGATGCAGCAACATTCATCTGATGGACGGCACAGGTAGGACACTACATGCTTTTCTATACATTTCTCACTATTAACACCAGATTCATGTAACTAACACAATCATTTCAATGGCCTCAGTGCTGAACTTCTAGACACATGGGATATTTATCAAAACCTATGTACAGGAAGAGTATCATCTTTCATCCTTTAGAGATTTTTGGGGAGATTTATCAAAATCTGTGCAAAGGAAAAGTTGACCAGTTGCCAATAGCAACCAATCAGATTAATTTTCATTTTCAGATTCAAATACATTTTGCAGAGGCCTTGTTAAAAATAAAATAAGCAAGCTGATTGGTTGCTATGGGCAACATTTCCTCTGCACAGGTTTTGATAAATTGTGAGCTCCTGGAGGGGACTTTTTTTGTGCGAACTTGGCGAGTAGTACTGGTTGCCTAGTTTTGGTCACCCCAATGTGAAATCAGTCAAATGCATTCTACACCTCCCCCCTTTGTCTTTATACTCTTTCCCTACAATATCTTTCACCCCCCTGCTATTTGGGGAAATTGGAGAAGGGAGTGCTTACACACATTGTGTTTAATTTTTTGCGCAAAGTTTTGCGCAAGCTGTTTTTTTGCGTCTTTTTTTGCGCACATTTCCTCCAGATGTGTAAGTTTTGGTGTACCTTGGAGTGACATATTTAGTACACACAAATTTATTAACTGCATACATTTCATTTACCGACAGAAATCTTGCGGGATGACCATATTTTTAAAGCCATCTTGGACTGCACTTAATGCATTTAATTTTCCATTTGGATTGCGGAGATTACTATGCTTTTGTCGCCAGTCAGATTATCTCTGTGATACTTAAAATCTTTTTCATGTACCTTTTAAAAAAAATGAAATGATTATAGACCACTTATGATCACCCCTTCACCCGCAGTCTAACCTGATTCAACTGGAAAATACATCAGGTTATAGTGCAGGTGAAATACTTCCGGCACAGTTCAGACTTCAAACTGTGTGAAATTCAAACTCCCCAGCTGCTCTTGATGAGTGCAGGAGATTGCACCTGTGTAGTGTAACCATGGTGACCACAGCTAAGAATATACCACTGTATGTGCAGGGAGAGACAAGAAGATATCGCTGTTAGGTCTATGTATATGTGTGAGTATGTGTATGTAGCAGAGGCAAGTGTGTGTATGTAGCAGAGCTGAGTGTGTAAGTGTGTGTATGTAGCAGAGCTGAGTGTGTGACTGAGTGTATGTAGCAGAGTTGAGTGTGTGAATGTGTATATGTAGCAGAGCTGAGTGTGTATATATAGCAGAGTTGAGTGTGTGAATGTGTGTATGTAGCAGAGTTGAGTGTGTGTGTATGTAGCAGAGTTTAGTGTGTGAATGTATGTAGCAGAGTTTAGTGCGTGAGTGTGTGTATGTAGCAGAGTTGAGTGTTTGAGTGTGTGTATGTAGCAAAGTTGAGTGTGTGTAATAGAGCTGAGTTTGTAAGTGTGTGTATGTAGCAGTGTTGAGTGAGTGTATGTAGCAGAGTCGAGTGTGTGTATGTAGCAGAAATGAGTGTGTGAGTATGTGCATGTAGCAGAGCTGAGTGTGTAAGTGTGTGTATGTAGCAAAGCTGAGTATATAAGAGTGTGAATGTAGCAGACCTGAGTGTGTGAATGTGTGTATGTAGCAGAGCTGAGTGTGTATATGTAGCAGAGTTGAGTGTGTTAATGTGTGTATGTAGCAGAGTTAAGTGTGAATGTGTGTATGTAGCAAAGCTGAGTATGTATATGCAGCATAGTTGAGTGTGAGTGTGTGTATGTAGCAGAGTTGAATGTGTGAGTGTGTGTATGTAGCAGAGTGGAGTGTGTGTGTGTATGTAGCAGAGCTGAGTGTGTATATGGAGCAGAGTTGAGTGTGAGTGTGTATGTAGAAGAGTTGAATGTGTAAATGTGTGTATGTAGCAGAGATGATTGTGTTTATGTAGCAAAGTTGAGTGTGTGTATGTAGCAGATTTGAGTGTGTGAATTTGTGTATGTAGCAAAGTTGAGTGTGTGAGTGTGTATGTAGCAGAACTGACTGTATAAGAGTGTGTGTAGCAGAGCTAAGTGTGTGAGTGTGTGTATGTAGCAGAGCTATGTGTGTAAGTGTGTGTATGTAGCAAAGTTGAGTGTGTGAGTGTGTGTATGTAGCAGTGCTGAGTGTGTGAGTGTGTATATGTAGCAGAGCTGAGTGTGTGTGTGCATGTAGCAGAGCTGAGTGTGTGAATGTATGTATGTAGCAGAGCTGAGTATGTGAATGTGTGTATGTAGCAGTGCTGAGTGTTTGGTTGTGTGTATGTAGCAGAGTTGAGTGTGTGAGTGTATGTAGCAGAGTGGAGTGTGTGAGTGTGTGTATGTAGCAGAGCTGAGTGTGTTTATGTAGCAAAGTTGAGTGTGTGTATGTAGCAGATTTGAGTGTGTGAATGTGTGTATGTAGCAGAGTTGAGTGTGTAAGTGTGTGTATGTAGCAAAGTTGAGTGTGTGTGTGTGTATGTAGCAGAACTGAGTGTATAAGTGCGTGTGTAGCAGAGCTAAGTGTGTGAGTGTGTGTATGTAGCAGAGCTAAGTGTGTAAGTGTGTGTATGTAGCAAAGTTGAGTGTGTGATTGTGTGTATGTAGCAGAGCTGAGTGTGTGAGTGTGTATATGTAGCAGAGCTGAGTGTGTGTGTGCATGTAGCAGAGCTGAGTGTGTGAATGTATGTATGTAGCAGAGCTGAGTATGTGAATGTGTGCATGTAGCAGTGCTGAGTGTTTGGTTGTGTGTATGTAGCAGAGTTGAGTGTGTGAGTGTGTATATTAGGCAGAGCTGAGTGTGTGATCAGGTGTATTTAGCAGACCTGAGTGTGTGATCAGGTGTATGTAACAATGTTGAGTGTGTGTGTGGTCATGCTTACACATAATCACATTCAGCTCTGCTACATACCCATGTTGCACACTAATTTCTGCTAACAGGGTGCCTCCAGCTTTTGCAGAACTTCAACTCCCAGCATGCCAAGTATTGCAAAACTTGGAGGCATTCTGGTTGGTAAACACTGATTTAGAGTTAAGGGGACAGATTGTTCAGCAAAATTACATATTTTTTAAACCCAGACATTCTGGGGGAGATTCTCAAAAACTACTGTTATTATTCACACCTTTTTTTTCTCCT
>NW_026608086.1:0-37500 GCF_029499605.1 Hyla sarda
AGGTATCGCAGCACACCCGGTCAGCAGGTCTGACCGGGGCGCTGCAATTGCGAGGATGTTGCGAGCGCTCCGGGGAGGAGCGGGGACCCGGAGCGCTCGGCGTAACAGTACCCCCCCTTGGGTCTCCCCCTCTTCTTGGAGCCTGAGAACCTGAGGACCAGACTTTTGTCTAGGATGTTGTCCTCAGGTTCCCAGGATCTCTCTTCTGGACCACAGCCTTCCCAATCCACCCAAAAAATTTTTTTCCCTCTGACCGTCTTGGAGGCCAGTATCTCCTTCACGGAGAAGACGTCAGAAGAACCGGAAACAGGAGTGGGAGAAACAAGTTTGGGAGAGAAACGGTTGATGATGAGTGGTTTAAGGAGAGAGACATGGAAGGCATTGGGAATACGAAGAGAAGGAGGAAGAAGGAGTTTGTAAGAGACAGGATTAATCTGGCACAAGACTTTGAAAGGACCAAGATAGCGTGGTCCCAGTTTGTAACTGGGGACACGAAAGCGGACATATTTAGCGGAGAGCCATACCTTGTCTCCGGGAGCAAAAATGGGGGGAGTTCTTCTTTACTTATCGGCAAACCTTTTCATGCGGAATGAAGCCTGTAAAAGAGAATTTTGGGTCTCTTTCCATATGGTGGAAAGATCACGAGTCACTTCATCCACAGCGGGCAAACCAGAGGGCAAGGGAGTAGGGAGGGGGGGAAGAGGGTGACGGCCGTACACCACAAAAAATGGGGACTTAGCAGAAGATTCAGAGACTCTGAAGTTGTATGAGAATTCGGCCCATGGTAGAAGGTCTGCCCAGTCATCCTGGCGGGAGGAAACAAAATGCCGTAAATAGTCACCCAGGACCTGGTTAATTCTTTCTACTTGCCCATTGGATTGGGGATGATAAGAAGAAGAGAAGTTTAATTTAATCTTGAGCTGTTTACAGAGGGCCCTCCAGAATTTAGACACGAATTGGACGCCTCTATCCGAGACGATCTGCGTGGGCAAACCGTGAAGACGAAAAATGTGTACAAAAAATTTTTTGCCAACTGAGGCGCTGAAGGAAGACCAGGAAGAGGAATAAAATGTGCCATCTTGGAAAATCGATCAACGACCACCCAAACAACAGTGTTGCCACGGGATGGGGGTAAGTCTGTAATAAAGTCCATACCAATCAGTGACCAAGGCTGTTCGGGGACAGGCAGAGGATGAAGGAGACCAGCAGGCTTCTGGCGAGGAGTCTTATCCCGGGCACAGACAGTAAAGGCCCGCACAAAATCAACAACATCCGTCTCCAGAGTCGGCCACTAATAGAAACGAGAGATGAGTTGCAAGGACTTTTTGATGCCCGCATGGCCTGCGAGGTGGGAGGAGTGTCCCCATTTGAGAATCCCGAGACGTTGGCGTGGAGAAACTAAGGTCTTCCCTGGAGGAGTTTGCCTGATGGAGGCTGGAGAAGTGGAGATCAGACAGTCAGGAGGAATGATGTGTTGCGGAGAGACCTCTACTTCCGAGGCATCCGAGGAACGAGAGAGGGCATCGGCCCTAATGTTCTTGTCGGCAGGGCGAAAATGAATTTCAAAGTTAAAACGGGCAAAGAACAACGACCACCTGGCCTGGTGAGGGTTCAGCCGTTGGGCAGACTGGAGATAGGAGAGATTCTTGTGATCAGTGTAAATGATAACTGGAAATTTTGATCCCTCCAGCAGATGCCTCCATTCCTCAAGCGCCAATTTAATGGCCAGTAGTTCTCGATCCCCGATGGAGTAGTTTCTCTCCGCCGGAGAGAAGGTCCTAGAAAAAAAAACACAAGTAACAGCATGCCCGGAAGAATTTTTTTGTAGAAGGACCGCTCCAGCTCCCACTGAGGAGGCATCTACCTCCAATAGGAAGGGTTTAGATGGGTCAGGTCTGGAGAGCACGGGAGCAGAAGAAAAGGCAGACTTGAGCCGTTTAAATGCGTCTTCCGCTTGGGGAGACCAGGACTTGGGATTAGCATTTGTCTTGGTTAAAGCCACGATAGGAGCCACAATAGTGGAAAAGTGTGGAATAAATTGTCTGTAATAATTGGCGAACCCCAAAAAACGTTGGATAGCACGGAGTCCGGAGGGGCGTGGCCAATCTAAGACGGCAGAGAGTTTATCTGGGTCCATTTGTAATCCCTGGCCAGAGACCAAGTATCCTAGGAAAGGAAGAGATTGACATTCAAACAGACATTTCTCCATTTTGGCATAAAGTTGATTGTCTCGAAGTCTCTGAAGAACCATGCGGACATGCTGGCGGTGTTCTTCTAAGTTGGCAGAAAAAATCAGAATATCGTCCAGATAAACAACAACACAGGAATATAAGAGATCACGAAAAATTTCATTAACAAAGTCTTGGAAGACGGCAGGGGCGTTGCACAGGCCAAAGGGCATGACCAGATACTCAAAGTGTCCATCTCTGGTGTTAAATGCAGTCTTCCATTCGTCCCCCTCCCTGATGCGGATGAGATTATAAGCACCTCTTAAGTCCAGTTTGGTAAAGATGTGGGCACCTTGAAGGCGATCAAAGAGTTCTGAGATAAGAGGTAGGGGGTAGCGGTTCTTTACCGTGATTTTATTAAGTCCGCGGTAATCAATGCAAGGACGTAGGGAGCCATCTTTTTTGGACACAAAAAAAAAATCCAGCTCCGGCAGGAGAGGAGGATTTGCGGATAAACCCCTTTTTTAAATTTTCCTGGATGTATTCAGACATAGCAAGAGTCTCTGGAGCGGACAGAGGATAAATTCTGCCCCGGGGTGGAGTAGTACCCGGGAGGAGGTCAATAGGACAGTCATAAGGCCTGTGAGGAGGTAAAGTCTCAGCTTGCTTTTTGCAAAACACGTCAGCATAGTCCATATAAGCCTTAGGAAGACCGGTTACAGGGGGAACCACAGGGTCACGGCAGGGAGTACTGGGAACCGGTTTAAGACAGTCTTTGAAACAAGAAGTACCCCAGCTCTTGATTTCTCCTGTGGACCAATCAAGGGTTGGGGAATGGCGTTGAAGCCAAAGTAATCCAAGAAGAATTTCGGAAGTGCAATTGGAGAGGACCAAAAACTAAATTTTTTCGTGATGAGGTCCGATGCACATTAGGAGGGGTTCCGTGCGGTAACGCACGGTACAGTCCAATCTTTCATTGTTAACACAATTGATGTAGAGGGGTCTGGCGAGACTGGTCACCGGGATGTTGAACCTGTTGATGAGAGAGGCCAAAATAAAATTTCCTGCAGATCCGGAATCCAAGAAGGCCATAGTAGAGAAGGAGAAGGTAGAGGAAGATATCCGCACAGGCACAGGCGTGGAGAAGCAGAGTTGACATCAAGAACTGTCTCACCTTTGTGCGGAGTCAGCGTACGTCTTTCCAGGCGGGGAGGACGGATAGGACAATCCTTCAGGAAGTGTTCGGTACCGGCACAGTACAGGCACAGATTCTCCATGCGGCGTCGTGTCCTCTCTTGAGGTGTCAAGCGAGACCGGTCAACTTGCATAGCCTCCACGGCGGGAGGCACAGGAACGGATTGCAGAGGACCAGAGGAGAGAGGAGCCGGGGAGAAAAAACGCCTTGTGCGAACAAAGTCCATATCCTGGCGGAGCTCCTGACGCCTTTCAGAAAAACGCATGTCAATGCGGGTGGCCAGATGAATAAGTTCATGCAGGTTAGCAGGAATTTCTCGTGCGGCCAGAACATCTTTAATGTTGCTGGATAGGCCTTTTTTAAAGGTCGCGCAGAGGGCCTCATTATTCCAGGATAATTCGGAGGCAAGGGTACGGAATTGGATGGCGTACTCGCCAACAGAAGAATTACCCTGGACCAGGTTCAGCAGGGCAGTCTCAGCAGAAGAGGCTCGGGCAGGTTCCTCAAAGACACTTCGAATCTCCGTGAAGAAGGAGTGTACAGAGGCAGTGACGTGGTCATTGCGGTCCCAGAGCGGTGTGGCCCATGACAGAGCTTTCCCAGACAGAAGGCTGACTACGAAAGCCACCTTAGACCTTTCAGTAGGAAACTGGTCCGACATCATCTCCAAGTGCAGGGAACATTGCGAAAGAAAGCCACGGCAAAACTTAGAGTCCCCATCAAATTTATCCGGCAAGGATAGTCGTAGGCCGGAAGCGGCCACTCGCTGCGGAGGAGGTGCAGGAGCTGGCGGAGGAGATGATTGCTGAAGCTGTGGTAGTAGCTGCTGTAGCATCACGGTCAGTTGAGACAGCTGGTGGCCTTGTTGCGCTATCTGTTGCGACTGCTGGGCGACCACCGTGGTGAGGTCGGCGACAACTGGCAGTGGAACTTCAGCGGGATCCATGGCCGGATCTACTGTCACGATTCGGCTGGCAGGAGGTGGATCCTCTGTGCCAGAGAGGGATTGGCGTGGACCGTGCTGGTGGACCGGTTCTAAGTTGCTACTGGTATTCACCAGAGCCCGCCGCAAAGCGGGATGGTCTTGCAGCGGCGGTAGCAACCAGGTCGTATCCACCAGCAACGGCTCAACCTCTCTGACTGCTGAAGATAGGCGCGGTACAAGGGAGTAGACAAGAGCAAGGTCGGACGTAGCAGAAGGTCGGGGCAGGCAGCAAGGATCGTAGTCAGGGGCAACGGCAGGAGGTCTGGAACACAGGCTAGGAACACACAAGGAAACGCTTTCACTGGCACAATGGCAACAAGATCCGGCGAGGGAGTGCAGGGGAAGTGAGGTATAAATAGGGAGTGCACAGGTGAACACACTAATTAAGCCAACTGCGCCAATCAGTGGCGCAGTGGCCCTTTAAATCGCAGAGACCCGGCGCGCGCGCCCTAAGGAGCGGGGCCGTGCGCGCCGGGACAAGACCGACGGAGAGCGAGTCAGGTACGGGAGCCGGGGTGCGCATCGCGAGCGGGCGCCTCCCGCATCGCGAATCGCATCCCGGCTGGGAGAGGTATCGCAGCGCACCCGGTCAGCAGGTCTGACCGGGGCGCTGCAATTGCGAGGATGTTGCGAGCGCTCCGGGGAGGAGCGGGGACCCGGAGCGCTCGGCGTAACAATATGTGTGTATTGCTGGAGTTGCAAACATGGGTGCACTTGACAAACTCAGCTCGGCTATTCCCCATTGAAAGATTGTTGCACCCAGGACCCTTAGCACTGGGATATGCTACTCAATACCACTGGCATGGCCAGGTGTAAACAACATCTGACCTTTGTTGTGTATGTAACCATGGAGATTGTGATGTCGCCTAGGCCCACCAAAGAACAGCCTTGTCAGAAGCCGCACTTCCATGAGTAGAAGCAGCAGCACCATAGGTTGTCAAATAAGCTGGATTTAACCAAGACAAGTGAGTCCAATAGGATGCAGGTATGTCCTCTATCCTTACAGCTTCCCGTGGCTGTTGGTTTTATACCGTTTGGGGACAGCCAAGGAGGAGTCAGCAGGCAACACATGTAAGTGTGTGCTTGTGTGTGTGTGTGTGTGTTTCCTATGCAGATCCTAAACCCAGTATCACATGCAAGTAGGAGGCGAAAGAAAGGTTCCTGCCAAAGCCAGGTTATGGATTGCATTTAAAAATGCTCCATCAGAGTGAAATGGACTCCCATCTTCCTGCTTAGCAATAATGATAATGATATGGGTTTAGGGTCTGCTGTGTGTACTGGTGGGTGACTGCCACCCAGCCAGGGTGTGTATGGGAGGCTGCCAGCCAGCCTCCCTTCCTACAAGTAGTGATGGTGCATGTGAAGGGGTTCCTCCCCTTTGACAGTTATCACTTCTCGTCCTTCTTTTTGGCTGAGATCAAATGTGGTGTCTGTTTTTATCAGTTTAATATCTGATATGTCCCCTATCTGGTAGCATATATTAAGTGCACCACCAGGTTTCAGTGTTGGAAAGAAAGATTACCTGTTTATTTGCTGCTGCAGCTGCTTGCTGGCTAGTCCAGTGGGCCCTTACTGCAGGCAAAAGACAATAGGTTGTGCCGCTTGTGTCTGGCCCCTGTTAGAGCGACCAGGCACAGGACTGCTGCTGCTGCTGAATGTCCTCTTTAATTGAATAAGCTCAGCAACCTGCACACCAGTGCAGGTTGGACATGACATGATAGGTAGCTGTCTTTCAGGTAGTGGGAGCTGAATCTTGTTAATTGACATGGGGGTGTCATTGCTGTTGAGTGACCATGCATTGGTACTGTGGTATTGGAATAATAAAAACAAATGTTGCCAGCCAGCCATCCATTGCAATAATGGATAGGACATCAGCTATGAGGCATTTGTTTGTACAAACTGCTGCTCACAACTAATGTTGCAATATAGTGTCTCCATCTGCTGGTGGTATTGAATAAGCAATAGTGCAATGATAGGGTCTGAAAAAGAAGAAAAATAAGAAGCAGCAGCATAGGAAAAAAGGAGGAAAGAAGGAAAACATGGAGAGAAGAAAAAAAAGAAGGTAGAAAAAGGTGAAAACATGTTTAAAAAAGTATTTCCATCTCTATCTCTCTCTATATATATATTTAAAAGAAATATATATATATATATATATATATATATATATATATATATACAGAGAGAGAGAGAGAGATAAATATATATAGAGATAGATAGATACACATACATACATACATACATACATGCATATGTGTGTATTGTTGCAGTTGCAAATGTGTATGTAACCATGGAGATTGTAATGTCGCCTAGGACCACCAAAGAACAGCCTTGTCAGAAGCAGCACTTCCATGAGCAGAAGCAGCAGCACCATAGGTTGTCAAATAAGCTGGATTTAACCAAGACAAGTGAGTCCAATAGGATGCAGGTATGTCCTCTATCCTTACAACTTCCCGTGGCTTATGGTTTTATACCGTTTGGGGACAGCCAAGGAGGCGTCAGAAGGCAACAAAGGTAAGTGTGTGCTTGTGTGTGTTTCCTATGCAGATCCTAAACCCAGTATCAAATGCAAGTAGGAGGAGTAAGAAGGGTTCCTGCCAAAGCCAGGTTATGGATTGCATTTAAAAATGGTCCATCAGAGTGAAATGGACTCCCATCTTCCTGCTTAGCAATAATGATATGGGTTTAGGGTCTGCTGTGTGTACTGGTGGGTGACTGCCACCCAGCCAGAGTCAAGGCTGGACTGGGATACCGGGAAAATCCCCGGTTTGCCGATCACCTTGACTGCCAAATGGCCGGTGCATTGCCGTAGAACGAGATTTGCCATAGAATGAGATGGTCCGCCTCCATCACATCCTATTGGCTCACTCTTGTCACGTGACATATTTAAACGTCACGCATCGATGCGCACAGCAGTGTCAGTTTGGCTATCACAGGGAGAGGATCTCCTCTCCCTGTGATAGCTAAAGCTGCACGGAGCGCTCATGGCCTCTGTGGCCCGACAGAAGTTCACACATGTACGCAGCTGATACGGCTGGCTCATATACACTTACTCTATTATTACATGTACTGTTGATCCACAGCGCTATCGGGATCCCGATGCCCGATGGCGCTGTCATCAGTGTGCGTCCCCGCTAGCGCCCCATGCCCGCAGCTCTACTCCCCGTCCCATTAACGCTCAGGGAGCGGGGAACAGAAAGTAGAGCATCGGGCGCAGGTAAAGTAGTACTGCGCATGTGCAGCACTACGCGAATAACTTAACCTGCGCCCGATGCTCTACTTTCTGTTCCCCGCTCCCTGAGCGTCAACGGGACGGGGAGTAGAGCTGCGGGCGTGGGGCGCTCGCGGGGACGCACACTGATGACAGCGCCTTCGGGATCCCGATAGCGCTGTGGATCAACAGTAAATGTATATGAGCCAGCCGTATGAGCTGCGTAAATGTGTGAGCTTCTGTCGGGCCACAGAGGCCATGAGAGCTCCGTGCAGCTTCAGCTATCACAGGGAGAGGAGATCCTCTCCCTGTGATAGCCAAACTGACACTGCTGTGCGCATCGATGTGTGACGTTTAAATATGTCATGTGACAAGAGTGAGCCAATAGGATGTGATGGAGGCGGACCATCTCATTCTATGGCAATGCACCGGCCGCACCATGTTAAAGAAGACTTCTTGGCCCGGTGCATTGCCGTGGAATGAGATTTGCCATAGAATGAGATGGTCCGCCTCCATCACATCCTATTGGCTCACTCTTGTCACGTGACATATTTAAACGTCACGCATCGATGCGCACAGTAGTGTCAGTTTGGCTATCACAGGGAGAGGATCTCCTCACCCTGTGATAGCTGAAGCTGTACGGAGCTCGCATGGCCTCTGTAGGCCGACAGAAGTTCACACATGTACGCAGCTCATACGGCTGGCTCATATACATTTACTCTATTATTACATGTACTGTTGATCCACAGCGCTATCGGGATCCCGATGCCCGATGGCGCTGTCATCAGTGTGCGTCCCCGCTAGCGCCCCACGCCCGCAGCTCTACTCCCCGTCCCATTAACGCTCAGGGAGCGGGGAACAGAAAGTAGAGCATCGGGCGCAGGTAAAGTAGTACTGCGCATGTGCAGCACTACGCGAATAACTTAACCTGCGCCCGATGCTCTACTTTCTGTTCCCCG
Organism: Hyla sarda; assembly: GCF_029499605.1. Taxonomy (NCBI): domain Eukaryota; kingdom Metazoa; phylum Chordata; class Amphibia; order Anura; family Hylidae; genus Hyla; species Hyla sarda. The sequence continues at coordinate 8,516 of NW_026608086.1, forward strand.
CTCCCTGAGCGTCAACGGGACGGGGAGTAGAGCTGCGGGCGTGGGGCGCTCGCGGGGACGCACACTGATGACAGCGCCTTCGGGATCCCGATAGCGCTGTGGATCAACAGTAAATGTATATGAGCCAGCCGTATGAGCTGCGTAAATGTGTGAGCTTCTGTCGGGCCACAGAGGCCATGAGAGCTCCGTGCAGCTTCAGCTATCACAGGGAGAGGAGATCCTCTCCCTGTGATAGCCAAACTGACACTGCTGTGCGCATCGATGTGTGACGTTTAAATATGTCATGTGACAAGAGTGAGCCAATAGGATGTGATGGAGGCGGACCATCTCATTCTATGGCAATGCACCGGCCGCACCATGTTAAAGAAGACTTCTTGGCCCGGTGCATTGCCGTGGAATGAGATTTGCCATAGAATGAGATGGTCCGCCTCCATCACATCCTATTGGCTCACTCTTGTCACGTGACATATTTAAACGTCACGCATCGATGCGCACAGTAGTGTCAGTTTGGCTATCACAGGGAGAGGATCTCCTCACCCTGTGATAGCTGAAGCTGTACGGAGCTCGCATGGCCTCTGTAGGCCGACAGAAGTTCACACATGTACGCAGCTCATACGGCTGGCTCATATACATTTACTCTATTATTACATGTACTGTTGATCCACAGCGCTATCGGGATCCCGATGCCCGATGGCGCTGTCATCAGTGTGCGTCCCCGCTAGCGCCCCACGCCCGCAGCTCTACTCCCCGTCCCATTAACGCTCAGGGAGCGGGGAACAGAAAGTAGAGCATCGGGCGCAGGTAAAGTAGTACTGCGCATGTGCAGCACTACGCGAATAACTTAACCTGCGCCCGATGCTCTACTTTCTGTTCCCCGCTCCCTGAGCGTCAAAGGGACGGGGAGTAGAGCTAAGGGGGACGGGGGAGTAGAGCTGCGGGCGTGGGGCGCTCGCGGGGACGCACACTGATGACAGCGCCTTCGGGCATTGGGATCCCGATAGCGCTGTGGATCAACAGTAAATGTATATGAGCCAGCCGTATGAGCTGCGTAAATGTGTGAACTTCTGTCGGGCCACAGAGGCCATGAGAGCTCCATGCAGCTTCAGCTATCACAGGGAGAGGAGATCCTCTCCCTGTGATAGCCAAACTGACACTGCTGTGCGCATCGATGTGTGACGTTTAAATATGTCATGTGACAAGAGTGAGCCAATAGGATGTGATGGAGGCGGACCATCTCATTCTATGGCAATGCACCGGCCGCACCATGTTAAAGAAGACTTCTTGGCCCGGTGCATTGCCGTGGAATGAGATTTGCCATAGAATGAGATGGTCCGCCTCCATCACATCCTATTGGCTCACTCTTGTCACGTGACATATTTAAACGTCACGCATCGATGCGCACAGTAGTGTCAGTTTGGCTATCACAGGGAGAGGATCTCCTCACCCTGTGATAGCTGAAGCTGTACGGAGCTCTCATGGCCTCTGTGGGCCGACAGAAGTTCACACATGTACGCAGCTCATACGGCTGGCTCATATACATTTACTCTATTATTACATGTACTGTTGATCCACAGCGCTATCGGGATCCCGATGCCCGATGGCGCTGTCATCAGTGTACGTCCCCGCGAGCTCCCCACGCCCGCAGCTCTACTCCCCGTCCTCCGACCCCCCGCAGCTGTACTCCCCGTCCCCCGCAGCTGTACTCCCCGCCCCCCGCAGCTCTACTCCCCGTCCCCCGCAGCTCTTCTCCCCGTCCCCCGCATCTCTACACCCCGTCCCCCGCATCTCTACTCCCCGTCCCCTGCATCTCTACTCCCCGTCCCCCGCAGCTCTACTCCCCGTCCCCCGCAGCTCTTCTCCCCGTCCCCCGCATCTCTACACCCCGTCCCCCGCATCTCTACTCCCCGTCCCCCGCAGCTCTACTCCCCGTCCCCCGCAGCTCTTCTCCCCGTCCTACGCAACTCTACACCCCGTCCCCCGCAGCTCTACTCCCCGTCCCCTGTGAACGCTCATGGAGCGATCCACAGCGCTATGGGGATTCCTACGCCCGATGGCGCTGTCATCAGTGTGCGTCCCCACGAGCGCCCCACGCCCGCAGCTCTACTCCCCGTCCCCCGCAGCTCTACTCCCCGTCCCGTTAACGCTCAGGGAGTGGGGAACAGAAAATAGAGCATCGGGCGCAGGTAAAGTAGTACTGCGCATGCGCAGCACTACGCGAATTACTTGACCTGCGCCTGATTCTCTACTTTCTGTTCCCCGCTCCCTGAGCGTTAACGGGACGGGGAGTAGAGCTGCGGGGGGCGGAGGACGGGGAGTAGAGCTGCGGGCGTGGGGCGCTCGCGGGGACGCACACTGATGACAGCGCTGTGGATCAACAGTAAATGTATATGAGGCAGCCGTATGAGCTACGTACATGTGTGAACTTCTGGCGGGCCACAGAGGCCATGAGAGCTCCGTACAGCTTCAGCTATCACAGGGTGAGGAGATCCTCTCCCTGTCATAGCCAAACTGACACTACTGTGCGCATCGATGCGTGAGGTTTAAATATGTCACGTGACAAGAGTGAGCCAATAGGATGTGATGGAGGCGGACCATCTCATTCTATGGCAAATCTCATTCCACGGCAATGCACCGGCCCCTGACAGTGGTTGTCGCACGGCCGGCCGCAAGACTGGCCGTGCCGGAAGCAATGAGGCTTCCTGGGCTGACTGCAGCAGGCTGGCCAACTGACAGCAGAGGTGGCTCTAGCATAATAGGCCACCGCCTCAGTTCTCGCGTTAATGGGGGGCCTCGCTCAGGGACCCGACTAGCGCAAGTTGCTCCTCACTCTCCGGAAGACCGCCGGGATTGAAGTTTAATACAGCAGTTCCGGTTCCATCCTGCCTGCCGGTGGCGAGCCCCAGCGCTGTGCCCGACCAGCCCCTGCTGATCCTCTGCCACTTTAAGAGAAAGGGCTGCTGGGGCTGGTCGCCTGCTATAGAAACAGCTGCTGATCGGAGAAAGGGCTGCTGAAAGACCTCCTGAACCCCGCCCCCCCCCCCCCCCCCCCAAAAAAAAAAAACCTCAGAGAGAAAACAGACGAACTGTGCAGCAGGAACAGGGGCCCAGCGTGAAAGGGGGCCCGCTGCCCTCTCCAGGTCCGGCCCCAGAGGCGAGCATTAGGCCACATACCACCGCATACTCCCCGACCACAGCAAGTTTGACAGCACCCGGATGGATGCTGCGTTCAACCACCCCTTGCAGGCGGCCCAGTGACGTCTCTAGGGGGGGGGGGCAGAGGGGGCCACGGCCCCCCCTACATCATGATTGGCCCCCCCCACATCATGATTGCCCCCCCCCCTTGTGCCCCCCCCTAGCAGCAGTAGGTCACTAGCAGCTCTCATGGCCCTCAGGGGGGTACAGCTAGTTCACCAGTAAGGGGCCCGAGCCCCCGCTGCACCCCCCGCCCCCCGGAGCCATTTACTCCGGCATCCTTTTATTTAATAAATCTTCAGCCAGCAGCCCTGTCACCACGCAGGGGCCGCGCTATGCAGACTGGGAAGAGCAGACAGGAAGCTCCTCCCCCTCTCTCACTCCCCTGTATGCTGCTGCTGGACCTTGTGGAGCAGGCCTGCTGTGTGTATACAGGCCCGGACACCACCAGTATGGAAGACTTACCTGCCCAGTGCCCACTGCTGATGCTGCCCTTTTAAAGTAAGTAACTTGCTTGGGGGAGAGGGGGAAAGTTGTAGTTCGGGAGACAGTGGGAGGTAGTTCAGTGTTTCCCAACCAGGGGGCCTCCAGCTGTTGCAAAACTACAACTCCCAGCATTGCTTTGGCTTTATGAGCATACTGGGAGTTGTAGTTTTGCAACAGCTGGAGGCCCCCATGTTGGGGAACACTGATCTATCTATCTATCAATCAATCTCCTATCTATCTATCTATCTATCTATCTCATATCTATCCATCCATCTATCTATATCCATCTATTTATGCATCTATCTAATATCTATCTATCAATCTCCTATCTATCTATCTATCTATCTATCTATCTATCTCATATCTATCCATCCATCTATCTATATCCATCTATTTATGCATCTATCTATCTTTCTCATATCTATCTATCTCTCATCTATCTATCTCATATCTATCTATCTAACTCAGATAGATGAGAGATAGATAGACGAGAGATAGCTAGATAGATATGAGAGATAGAAAGATAAATAGATGATATATAGATAGAGAGATGATATATAGAAAGATACATACAGTAAATAGATGGATAGATAGATGATAGACCGATAGATAGATGATAGATAGATATGATATAGACAGATAGATAGGAGATAGATGGATATGATATAGATAGATGGATATGATATAGATACATTTATATGATATAGATAGATAGGAGAAAGATAGATAGATCAGTTTCCCAACCAGGGGGCCTCCAGCTGTTGCAAAACTACAACTCCCAGCATTCCTTTGGCTTTATGAGCATACTGGGAGTTGTGGTTTTGCAACAGCTGGAGGCCCTCCTAGTTGGGAAACACTGATCTATCAATCATCTATCTATCTATCTATCTATCTATCCATCTATCTCCTATCTATCTATCTCATATCTATCTATCTATATCATATCTATCTCGTGTGTGTATATATATATATATATGAATATATATATATATATATCCATCTATCTATTTATGTATCTATCTATCTATCTCATATCTATCTATCTATCTATATCATATCTATCTATCTATCTATCTTTCTATTTATCTATCTATCTATCTATCTCATATATATCTCAGATAGATGAGAGATAGATGAAAGATAGATATGAGAGATAGATAGATAGATGATATATAGATAGATAGATACATAAATAGATGGATATATAGATAGATATGAGATAGATAGATAAATAGATGATAGATAGATAGATAGATAGATGATAGATATATATGATATAGATAGATATGAGATAGATAGATACATAGGAGATAGATGGATATGATAGATATAGATTGATATGATATAGATAGAATATAGAAATATAGATAGATAAAGAACAATATGATGCAGCACGCCACAAGTTTGCAGAAAATGGTGGTTTATTCCATCATGTGCATGGACTATGGACTATGCACATGATGGAATAAACCACCATTTTCTGAAAACTTGTGGCGTGTTGCATCATATTGTTCTTTGTCTGGATTGAGGAACCAGTGGACCCAGGTTCCAAGTATGCGGGCACCCCGACTTCCCTCTAATTTCTGGATTTTGGTTGTGCCGTTTTTATTTGTTTTAGATAGATAGCTAGAAAGAAATAGTATCTATCATCTATCTATCCATCTATCTATCTATCTCATATCTATTATCTATCTCATATCTATTATCTATCTCATATCTATTATCTATCTCATATCTATCATCTATCTATCTCATATCTATTATCTATCTCATATCTATCATCTATCTATCTACAAAACTAAAGATCCAGCGGCACTCCCAGATAAGGTGCAAAAACAAAGTGTTTTATTCCCCCATGTATGTGTGACGTTTCAATAGCATCCCGCCATCTTTATCATACGTACAGTTGTACATTCTGTAGTCTCTGTGACATCACTGTGCTTCTTATTAAAAACACAAAATTGGTCCCCAACAGCGGGAGTACCTGGGAAGTGATTCATATATTGAATCATGATTGGAGTAATACTAGGATATCTGGGATAGGCTGGATATGGATGTCGCTGACTGATGATGATAGGGAGATGGTCTATAAATACCCCCTGCCGCCATTTTGGAGTGTTGTTGGCACATATTGCCTCTTGAGAACGCCGTGGTGACGGCGAAACATGTAGAGGCGGCAATTTTGTGTTTTTAATAAGTGTCACAATTGGGATGTTGGGCTTCTGCAGAGCCCCGAACACTGGAGTAATGTTGCTCCAATAACTATATTATTCTCCCATGTGACACTGTATTTTTAATCATCACCTTCTGGATTTGTTATCTTTTAATATATACACAATTAAAAGTTATGTTTTAGTGGGGGAGTAATTTGAGGTGTTTTGCACCCCAGGCTGCGGCCTTGGGGTTTGGATAATTATATTGTTTTGGCCTCTTAGCCCCTTATTGGGTCAATTTGTAGTTTTTGATCACTGTGCTTCATAAACTGTGACATCACTGTGCTTCATCCTGTAATTTGATGTCACTGTGTATAACAACCCTGTAGTGACATCACAGTTTATTATTCTTGAATGCTGACTTCACTGTGTATATTTTCCCGGTACAATGACATCACTGTATAGTTACCCTCTACTGTGACAACACTGCGTTTATTAACCCTGTAGTGGCAAAACTGTTTACTGTCCCTGTACAGAGACATTACTGTTTATATTAACTCTGAACTGTGCATATTTACCCTGTATTGTCACTCGCAGTGCAAGGTAAATATGTACAGTGATATTAGGGTATACAGGCTTAATATATACAGTGATGTCACAGTGCAGTGTAAGTATCAACAGTGATGTTGCAGTATAGAGATAACACACAGTGATGTTATAGTTCAGAGATAATATACACAGTGATGTCACAGTACAGGAATAATACACACAGTGATGTCACAGTACAGGGATAATGCACAGTGATGTCACAGCACAGGGATAATACACAGTGATGTCACAGTACAGGGATAATACACAGTGATGTCACAGTACAGGGATAATACACAGTGATGTCACAGTACAGGGATAATACACAGTGATGTCACAGTACAGAGATAATACACACAGTGATGTCACAGTACAGGAATAATAAACAGTGATGTCACAGTACAGGCACAATACACAGTGATGTCACAGTACAGAGATAATACACAGTGATGTCACAGTACAGGGATAATACAAAGTGATGTCACAGTACAGGGATAATACACACAGTGATGTCACAGTACAGGGACAATACACAGTGATGTCACAGTACAGATATAATACACACAGTGATGTCACAGTACAGATATAATACACACAGTGATGTCACAGTACAGAGATAATACACACAGTGATGTCACAGTTCAGAGATAATACACACAGTGATGTCACAGTACAGGGATAATACACACAGTGATGTCACAGTACAGAGATAATACACAGTGATGTCACAGTACAGAGATAATACACACAGTGATGTCATATTACAGGGATAATACACAGAGTGATGGCACAGTACAGAGATAATACACAGTGACGTCACAGTACAGGGATAATACACAGTGATGTCACAGTACACAGATAATACACAGTGATGTCACAGTACAGGGATAATACAAAGTGATGTCACAGTACAGGGATAATACACACAGTGATGTCACAGTACAGGGACAATACACAGTGATGTCACAGTACAGATATAATACACACAGTGATGTCACAGTACAGAGATAATACACACAGTGATGTCACAGTTCAGAGATAATACACACAGTGATGTCACAGTTCAGAGATAATACACACAGTGATGTCACAGTACAGGGATAATACACACAGTGATGTCACAGTACAGAGATAATACACACAGTGATGTCACATTACAGGGATAATACACAGAGTGATGGCACAGTACAGAGATAATACACAGTGACGTCACAGTACAGGGATAATACACAGTGATGGCACAGTGCAGAGATAATACACAGTGATGTCACATTACAGGGATAATACACAGAGTGATGGCACAGTACAGAAATAATACACAGTGATGTCACAGTACAGGGATAATACACAGTGATGTCACAGTATAACCATCTCACAGCCGGACCACCATGTAATTTCAGCAGAAAACAAAGCAGGGCCCCATGTTCAAGTTTCGCCTAAGGCCTCACAAAGTCTAGAGCCGCCTCTGGTCGGCCCTACCATGGGACCCGGTGGGACCATAAGTCCCAGGTGGCACTTTTCAGGGGTGGCATTTTGCTGCCCCCTTTTTTTTTGTGCCTAGTAGGTTCATGGTAGGGTTGGCGCCGCCGCTGCTCACTGTTCTAAAGCAGCTGCGGGGTATAATAGCGCAGCGGGCACTTTAGACAGTGAGTCTGCCTCCGGCCGACCGGGGTCTGACGAGGGACGTCGCACAAGTGACGTACTTCTGCAGACCCACTCAGGAGGACGTCAGTGACGTCACTCGTCAGGCCGCCGCTGGAGAGGAGAAGCGCTGTGCAGGGCAGGTAAGTTTGTCTGTGTGTGTCTGTGTCTGTCTGTGTGTTTGGGGGGGGGGGGGCTATGGCTACCTAATGTGAGCAGGGGTGTGGAAATTTTAAAAAAAAAAACTACTTGTCCAAGGGACTAAAGCGGAACACAATCCACTTGTCCTGGTAGACAAAATAATTACGACCAAAATAGTCTGATTCCCCCCACTAGACCACCAGGGATGGATATAAGATTCCTTTAGACACTGCTGACAGCGATGATCTAATGGTTTAATAGGTGATCGCAGCATGCCAGGGTATTAGAGGTGGGAGAGCTGTAGCTCCTCTTACACCCGAGGCAACCACAGAAAAGTCTAGATGTAACTTTTTGAACACCATAAAAAATTTCTCAATGAAGTGACCAAAAATTAACAATTCTGGACTATTCTTTTACATTTACACCGTTCACCGTACGGTTTAATTAACATCATATTTTAATAGTCTGGATATTTCCACATGCAGAGACCCGACTTATGTTTATTTTTGTACATTATTTTTATTTAAAGAAAATTGGAAACTTTTATTAGGAAAGGGGCTTATTCACATATATACGCACTTTTTCAAAAATTTTAATCACTATTTTTCAGTCTTCATAGGGACTTATGTGTTACTGGGGGGGGGGGGGGGGGTGGGGGCTCTGCTTCTCCAGTTTGTGTGGTGCATTTTGTGTCAGAAAATGCTGGAAGTTGCATTTAGTTACTAGATAACTACAACTCCCAGCATGCCCTGATGCAGCCTATGGTTGTTTGGGTGTTGCAGCATGTTGCACTGTATAGTAGTACAGTTAAGGTTATTGTGGAACATGCTGGGAGTTGTAGTTTTGGTTCATGTCAGCTGCAGAGCCATAGGTTAGTAACTACAACACCCAGCATGCCCTGATGCAGCCTATGGCTCTGCAGCTGACCCGAACCAACACTACAACTCCCAGCATGTTGCACTTTATAGTTCTACAGTTTAGGTTATGGTGCAACATGCTGGGAGTTGTAGTTTTGGTTCGGGTGTGTTTGCGTGCATCCGTGGGGCTCTTGGTCGGCGGGTGAGTATTAAGGGGGCGGGATTCTGGGGGTGCAATTCAGTGCGGGTGGCCAGAAGACACTAAAAATAAAAAGCTAGATGGCACAACTGGCGGTGGCGGCAGTGCCCCCCCCCCCACATCATAAATTACATACACACATCACAGATACATCATACACATATACACTCGCACCATACATATACACCATACATATGCACACATCATACATACACCCGCCACTGCCCCCCCACATCATAAATTACATACACACATCACAGATACATCATACACATATACACTCGCACCATACATATACACCATACATATGCACACATCATACATACACCCGCCACTGCCCCCCCCACATCATAAATTACATACACACATCACAGATACATCATACACATATACACTTGCACCATACATATACACCATACATATGCACACATCATACATACACCCGCCACTGCCCCCCCCACATCATAAATTACATACACACATCACAGATACATCATACACATATACACTCGCACCATACATATACACCATACATATGCACACATCATACATACACCCGCCACTGCCCCCCCCCCACATCATAAATTACATACACACATCACAGATACATCATACACATATACACTGGCACCATACATATACACCATACATATGCACACATCATACATACACCCGCCACTGCCCCCCCCACATCATAAATTACATACACACATCACAGATACATCATACACATATACACTCGCACCATACATATACACCATACATATGCACACATCATACATACACCCGCCACTGCCCCCCCCCACATCATAAATTACATACACACATCACAGATACATCATACACATATACACTCGCACCATACATATACACCATACATATGCACACATCATACATACACCCGCCACTGCCCCCCCCACATCATAAATTACATACACACATCACAGATACATCATACACATATACACTCGCACCATACATATACACCATACATATGCACACATCATACATACACCCGCCACTGCCCCCCCACATCATGAATTACATACACACATCACAGATACATAATACACATATACACTCGCACCATACATATACACCATACATATGCACATATCATACATACACCCGCCACTGCCCCCCCCCACATCATAAATTACATACACACATCACAGATACATCATACACATATACACTCGCACCATACATATACACCATACATATGCACATATCATACATACACCCGCCACTGCCCCCCCCCACATCATAAATTACATACACACATCACAGATACATCATACACATATACACTCGCACCATACATATACACCATACATATGCACACATCATACATACACCCGCCACTGCCCCCAACATCATATATTACATACACACATCACACACTTATGCTATACATATACACACACACACACACACACATCATACATACACCCACCACTGCCCCCACATCATATATTACATACACACATCACACACTATACATATACACACCCACACATCATACATACACCCACCACTGCCCCCACATCATATATTACATACACACATCACACACTATACATATACACACACACACACATCATACATACACCCACCACTGCCCCCACATCATATATTACATACACACATCACACACTCACACTATACATATACACACACACACATCATACATACACCCACCACTGCCCCCACATCATATATTACATACACACATCACACATACACTCACACTGTACATATACACACACACATCATACATACACCGCTGCCCACCCCACATCATACATCACATACATACACACATCGACAGACATCATACACACATCATACATCACATACATACACACATCATACACACATTATCCATTACATACATACATCACATACATACACACATCATGCACACATTATCCATTACAGACACACATCACACATAGACAGACATCATAAACACAGTATACATTACATACACACATCACACATAGACAGACATTATACACACAGTATACATTACATACACACATCACACATAGACAGACATCATACACACAGTATACATTACATACACATCACACATAGACAGACATCATACACACAGTATACATTACATACACATCACACATAGACAGACATCATACACACAGTATACATTACATACACACATCACACATAGACATACATCATACACACAGTATACATTACATACACACATCACACATAGACATACATCATACACACATCATACATTACATACACATCACACATAGACAGACATCATACACACATTATACATTACATACACATCACACATAGACAGACATCATACACACAGTATACATTACATACACATCACACATAGACAGACATCATACACACAGTATACATTACATACACACATCACACATGGACAGACATCATACACACAGTATACATTACATACACACATCACACATAGACAGACATCATACACACATCATACATTACATACACATCACACACAGACCTTATAGACACATCATACATTACATACACATCACACACAGACATTATACACACATCATACATTACATACACATCACACACAGACATTATACACACATCATACATTACATACACATCACACACAGACATTATACACACATCATACATTACATACACATCACACACAGACATTATACACACATCATACATTACATACATATCACACACAGACATTATACACACATCATACATTACATACACATCACACACAGACATTATACACACATCATACATTACATACACATCACACATTATACATTACATACACATCACACATTATACATTACATACACATCACACATAGACATCATACACACATTATACATTACATACACATCACACACAGACATTATACACACATTATACATTACATACACATCACACATAGACATCATACACACATTATACATTACATACACATCACACATAGACATAATACACACATTATACATTACATACACATCACACATAGACATCATACACACATTATACATTACATACACATAACTCAGACATCATACACACATTATACATTACATACACATCACACATAGACATCATACACACATTATACATTACATACACATCACACAGACATCATACACACATTATACATTACATACACATCGACATCATACACACATTATACATTACATACACATCACACACAGACAGACATCATACACACATCATACATTACATACACATCACACATTATACACACATTATACATTACATACACATCACACATAGACATCATACACACATTATACATTACATACACATCACACACAGACATTATACACACATACACTCACACCATACATATACAACCACCCTTCCTGTCCCCGCCACCTGCATTCTCTGCCTCCTCACCTGAGCCACCATGAGTGGACATCAGAGCTGTAGTCCCGGCCGGTGTGAGGTTACATGGGTTTGAAAATCTCCCCTCACACCGGACGTCCTCTCCTCTCTCCCCTCACCCGCTCTGTTTTCCCCGTACAAACATGCAACCTCCCCGTGGTGGATTAGGTCCTGTGAAGAAAGAGCGGGGGGAGGGATAGAGCTGTGTGCGGGGGAGGAGCTGTGTGCCGAGCTGTGGACATCCTTTCTCTCCCCCTGTCTTCTTTTGTTATGTGTAGCTGCGTCCTCCATCCTCCGGGAGGATTAGATAAGGGGGCGTGGCTCAATTATGTAATGCGAACGTGCGACCTCGGACTCTGCGGTCAGCTGGGGGCCCCCGCTGCCCCCTCCATACTTGCATCCGCTCCTGCGCCTCACACCGGCAGTAAAGAAAAATATTGGGGAAGTTGGTCTGTCCCTGCTAGCCCGATACAGGCCTAAATCTATAAACAATTCACCTGCCCGGCGCCCAAAACTACTTGTCCTGGGCGTCGGGCGATAGAATTTCCACATCCCTGTGTGAGGAATCTATGCTACTTAATGTGGATAAACTATATTACCTAATGCGGGGAATCTGTGCTACCTAATGTGGGGAAACTATGCTACCTAATGTGGGGAAACTATGCTACCTAATGTGGGGAAACTATGTTGCCTAATGTGGGGAATCTGTGCTACCTAATGTGTGGAAACTATGCTACCTAATGTGGAGAAACAATGTTACCTAATGTGGGGAATCTGTGCTACCTAATGTGGGGAAACTATGCTACCTAATGTAGGGAAACTATGCTACCTAATGTGGGGAAACTATGTTACCTAATGTGGGGAATCTGTGCTACCTAATGTGGGCAAACTATGCTACCTAATGTGGGGAAACTATGTTACCTAATGTGGGGAATCTGTGCTATTTAATGTGGGGAAACTATGCTACCTAATTTGGGGAAACTATGTTACCTAATGTGGGGAAACTATGCTACCTAATGTGGGGAAACTGCTACCTAATGTAGGGAATATATGCTACCTAATGTGGGGAAACTGCTACCTAATGTAGGGAATATATGCTACCTAATGTGGGGAAACTATGCTACTTAATGTGAGGAAACTATGCTACCTAATGTGGGGAATCTATGCTACCTAATGTTGGGAATCTATGCTACCTAATGTGGGGGGGCTTGAATGAGCTGCGGCATATGGGAGGCCTTAATAAATAATTAGAAACTTATACAGGGGGGGGGGGTCCTCCCGAGCAAGTGACATATGGGAGTCCACCTGAGTAAGTGACACATGGAGGGGGGGGGTCCTGAACAATTGATGTTTTTTTTTGGGGGGGGGGGGCCCAGGCACATTCTTTGCACAAGGGCCCTCTGCTGTCTGTGTCCGCCCCTGCCTCACACCCTCTGTGGCTCTGCCTCCCCACCTGTAAGAGGAGCTCCAGGATCCCCCTGTAATGGTGTCGGCATCTTTGTAAAAAGCAGCAGGTCAGTAGGAGGTCAGCCCGTCCTGAAGTCCCAGTGACTGTGGCCGGGCCTGGCAGCATGCATGATGTAATGTCAGTCTGTGCTGTGCCCTATGACCTGTCTGGCCTATACTATATACAAAGTAGTATATGCAGTATGATGCTGCCGGAGGGCACAGCACAGACATTGGTATAGAGTGATATACTGCTAAGCTGTGTGAGGTACCTGCTATATATATATATAGCACCCAGGGCAGTGGGTACAGCTCAGTGTCCTCTGAACTGGCTAGCCCATACTACACAATGTGGGCATACTGGGAGTTATAGTTTTGCCACAGCTGGAGGCACCCTGGTTAAGAATCAATGAGAGAGTGCCTAAAAACCTCCATCTCATTGTTTCTCAACCAGGGTGCCTCCAGCTGTTGCAAAACTACACCTCCCAGCATGCCTTTGGCAATGTAGACATGGTGGGAGTTGTAGTTTTGCCATAGCTAGAGGCACCCTGATTAAAGGATAAGTTTCATGCTCAAAAACATTTCCCCTATCCGAAGTTTTAGATTGCGGGAGGTCCAACCACTGGTGCCCCCTGCGATCACTTGTTTGGAGCCCCCATGCACTAGCACAAGTGCGCGGCTCTCCCATAGAACTATATGGAGGGGGCGTGGCGGCCTCCGCTTCAGGCGAAGGTCGTGATGCGCTCTTGTGCTAGTGCACGGGGGCTCCAAACAGGAGATCGCAGGGGGCCCCAGCAGTCGGACCCCCCCCCCCCACCTCGCGATGTAAAGCTTAAGGGGAAAGATTTTGAGCATGAGACTTTTCCTTTAAGAGACAATGAGATGTGCCTATTTACCTCCATCTTATTGTTTCTCAACCAGGGTGCCTCCAGCTGTTGCAAAACTATGTATCTATCTCATATGTATCTATCCATCTCTCTCATATCGATCTCTATCTCATATCTATCTATCTCCTATCTATCTCCTATCTATCTATCTATCTATCTATCTATCATCTCCTATCTATCTATCTCATATCTATCTATCTATCTCCTATCTATCTATCTATCATGTCATATCTGTCTATCTATCTCATATCTATCTATCTATCTATCTCATATCTATCTCATCTCCATCTATCTATCTCATATCTATCTATCTATCTCATATCTATCTATCTATCTCATATCTATCTCATATCTATCTATCTATCTCATATCTATCTATCTCATATCTATCTATCTATCTATCTATCTCATATCTATCTATCTATCTATCTATCTCATATCTATCTATCTATCATCTCATATATATCTATCTATCTCCTATCTATCTATCTATCATCTCATATCTATCTATCTATCTATCTCATATCTATCTATCTACCTATCTCATATCTATCTATTTCCTATCTATCTATCTATCATCTCATATCTATCTATCTATCTCATATCTATCTATATATCTATCTCATATCTATCTGTCTCATATCTATCTATCTCATATCTATCTCATATTTATCTCATATCTATCTATCTCATATCTATCTCATATCTATCTATCTCATATCTATCTATCTATCTATCTATCTATCTATCATCTCATATCTATCTATCTCCTATATATCTATCTATCTATCTCCTATCTATCTATCTATCTATCTATCTCCTATCTATCTATCTCCTATCTATCTATCTATCTATCTATCTATCTATCTATCTCCTATCTATCTATCTATCTCCTATCTATCTATCTCATATCTATCTATCTATCTATCTATCTCATATCGATCTATCTCATATCTATCTATCTATCGCATATCTATCTATCTATCTCATATCGATCTCTCCATCTCATATCTATCTATCTCATATCTATCTATCTATCTCATATCTATGTATCTACCATCTCTCTCTCATATCTATCTATCTATCTATCTATCTATCATATCTCTCTCATATCTATCTCATATATATCTATCTCTCTCATATCTTTTTATATTCTATCTATCTATATCTATCTATCTATCTCATATCTATCTATATTCTATCTATCTATCTATCTCATATCTATCTATTTATCTATCTATCTCATATCTATCTATCTATCTCATATCTATCTATATTCTATCTATCTATATCTATCTATCTCATATCTATCTATTTATTTATCTATCTCATATCTATCTCATATCTATCTCATATCTATCTATCTATCTATCTATATCATATCAATCTACTATCTATCTATCTATCTATCTATCTAGTCCAAATAAAAGCAGCACCTCCAGACAATACTTCAGACTTGTAGATGGTGCAAGCACTTAGGGGGAGATTTATTAAAACCTGTGCAGAGGAAAAATTGCCCAGTTGCCCATAGCAACCAATCAGATCGCTCCTTTCATTTTTCACCAACGTTTCGGTGATCTCTCATCATCACCATTTTCAAGACTTGAAAATGGTGATGAGAGATCACCGAAACATTGTCTACTGCATCATGGAAGAAAACACTGCTAGTTTGATTCACGGATATTGGTGTGCTGCATATATTTACTTTATCTATCTATCTATCTATCTGTCTATCTATCTCTCTCATATCTATCTATCTATCTATCTATCTCATATCTATCACCTATTTATCTATCCATCTCATATCTATCTGTCTATCTATCTATCTCATATCTCTCTTATATCTATCTCATATCTATCTGTCTATCTATCTATCTCATATCTCTCTTATATCTATCTCATATCTATCTGTTTATCTATCTATCTCATATCTATCTATCTATCTATCTATCTATCTAGACAAAGAATAAGTCAGCCAGCACTTTAGTTGATACCAAACTATTATATGGACCTGGCCTACAGGTGCATGCTACTAGGCTAGATATACAGCAACAGAAGAATGCAGCAGCACACTGACAGCACAAAGATATAGGTGCAACATGAATATGCAGTTAAAACATGAAGAGCTATTCAGCTATGGTGTAATAGATGCAAATGTGAAACTATGAAATAGTGAGGCACTTAGCTCGCAAATTTGTCTCCGCCGGCGGTCAAATAGCTTGGACCGTCCCACCGCGATAAGGTGGCCTCCTTGGGACGGACCCTACACTGTGAATATGCCTCTGTGTGAACAGTTCAGTAAGCATGTCAGGGTCTGGAACATCCAAGACACCTTATATACACACCTGATAGAGGTGGGTGGGGTGCCAAGGGAGGCCACCTTATCGCGGTGGGACGGTCCAAGCTATTTGACCGCCGGCGGAGACAAATTTGCGAGCTAAGGGGGAGATGTATCATTGCATTTAGACCATTTTTCACGTCTACAAATTTAGCGCAATTGCGCTTTTTTTGCATAGAGCTGCGTTTTTTTTGGTGGACAGTTTTCTAAAGTTGTCACCAGTTTGGTCTACAGTACACCACCTAATCCAGTGGACTGGTATTTATCAATTGCGCAAAAAAAAAAGTAGATGTTTTTTTTGCGCAATTGCGCTTTTTTGCAAGAAAAGTAGTCTAAACCTAAGAGTGCTAGCAAGGACTCGTAGAAAATGGCATACGGTGGAAGATGCAGGTGGGGGAAGCAGGAGCCGTCTCTCAGCACTGCAGTACTACAACTACTCCCATCATGGGACAGAATCTGTCCCATAATGGGAGTAGTTGTAGTACTGCAGCACTGAGAGACGCACATCCCCCGTCTGTGGGACTCTATTGTGACTGTTAGGACTACTACTCCAATCATGGACAGACTCTGTCCATTATGGGAGTTGTAGTCCTGGGGCTGAAGGACAGATCGCAGCAGGTCATTCTCCAGAGACCCGCTGCAATCTGCATTTATTAACTTAAAAAGCCGGCGGTACATGCGGCTCTACTGCGCTACCGCCGGCTCCCGTATGCAGATGTCACAATTCATAATCCCCGCCTCCGGGAGAGGGGAGCTCTGATTGGTGGAAAGCTATTCACCACTATACACCAATCAGAGCTCCTGTCTTCTGGTGGGGATTATGAATTGTGACAGGTCTATACAGGGGAGCGAGTGGAGCCGCTTCTACTGTATATAATTGTTATGTGTATTTCCCCCCCAGACTAATACTGACCCCTTCTATAGTGAGCGCTGGGACCGCTGTGTGATTGACAGGTCCCCAGCGCAAGTGTCCGGCCCCACTGACCTTTATATGTTATAAATCTTTATAATACACACTGCCCGTCCTCCTCTTCATTCTTCTGATACCGTAGCCGCGCGGCTTCTGCTTTCACTATAGTCAGAGCGCCCCCTACCGTTGTCTGGCCCCAGCCCCGTGCAGTGTGGAGGCAGGGAGGGGGCGCTCTGTCTATAGACTATGATACAGAAGCCGCGCGTCTCCGGTATCAGAAGAATGAAGAGGAGGACGGGCAGTGTGTATCATAAAGATTTATTACATATAAAGGTCAGTGGGGCCGGACACTTGCGCTGGGGACCTGTCAATCACACAGCGGTCCCAGCGCTCACTATAGAAGGGGTCAGTATTAGTCTGGGGGGGGGGGGGGTACAGTACACATAACAATTATATACTGTAGAAGCGGGTCCACCTGCTCCCCTGTATAGACCTGTCACAATTCATAATCCCCACCAGAAGACAGGAGCTCTGATTGGTGTATAGTGGTGAATAGCTTTCCACCAATCAGAGCTCCGGTCTCCCGGCGGCGGGGATTATGAATTGTGACATCTGTATACAGGAGGCGGCAGGGAGTGCAGTGTTGCCGCATGTACCGCTGGCTTTTTAAGTTAGTAAATGCAGATCGCAGCGGGTCTCTGGAGAATGACCTGCTGCGATCTGTCCTTCAGCCCGAGGACTACAACTCCCATCATGGACAGAGCCTGTCCATGATGGGAGTAGTAGTCCTAACAGTCACAATACAGTTTCACAGCTGGGGGATGTGTAAGAGCCATCCCTCAGCACTGTGGTACTACAACTACTCCCATCATGGGACACAACATTTCCCATGATGGGAGTAGTAGTCCAAGGGCAGACTGACGGATCTCAGGGGTCGCACTCTTGAGACCCCTTGCAACTTCTCCGCCCCTGCCCCCTAGTGATGACATCATTAGGGGCGGAGCTTCACAGTCCAGGCCTGAAGCCAGGGTGGTAAGTATGGCTCTGTTCTCATTATGCGTTTTGCATAATGGGAACAGAGCCTTTCTGGCAGTGTGTTCCCAAACTGGGAGACTCCAGCTGTTGTTTACCTACAGCCCCCATGATGGGAGTTGTAGTTTAGCAACAAAATTGGAGGCTCCCTCTTTAGGAACACACTGCATTATGTGCGCTCTCCCCAGGGGAGAGCGCCAAAAATGTACTGACCCATTTTTCGTGTTTTTATTGTCATTTCAGATAAGTGAATGCAGAGGACTACCTGAGATTCGGTGGAGTGTGACGATGACTAGCATTTTTTTAATGTCAATAAAAGGGTTAACGAGGGCTGTGGGGGAGTGTTTTTTTAAATACATTTTTTATTTCATGTGTTGTGTTTTTTATAATTGAAATTTCAGGCTTAGTAGTGGAAGCCGTATTGTAGACGGAATCTATTACTAAGCTGGCCTTAGCGTTAGCCCCGAAAACAGCTAGCACTAACCCCCAATTATTACCCCATAATTATCACCGCCACAGGGGTGCCGGGAAGAGCCGGTACCAACAGGCCCGGAGCATCAAAAATAGCGCTCCTTGGCATAGGCGGTAACAGGCTGGGGTTATTTAGGCTGGGGAGGGCCAGTAACAATGGTCCTTGCCCATTCTGGTAATGTCAGGCTGTTGCTGATTGGTTGGTGTCTGATTGACACTGAAAATATGGGGAAGCCTATGTGTTGCTTTTTTTTTGTAATAAAAAAAAGTGTGTGGTTCCCCATATTTTCAGTGTCAGTCAGATACCAACCAATCACAACAGTCTGACGTTACCAGTGTGGGCGAGGACCATTGTTACTGGCTCTCCCCAACCTAAATAACCCCAGCCAGGAGTGCTATTTTTGACACTCCAGGCCTGTTGGTACTGGCTCTTCCCGGCAACCCTGTGGCGGTGGGTAACGGGGTAATAATAGGGGGTTAGTGCTAGCTGTTTTTGCGGCTAACGCTAAGCCAGGCATTGAAAAAAAATGTATATAAAATAAAAAAAAACACTCCCCACACAGCCCTCATTAAACCTTTTATTGACATTAAAAAAAAGCTGGTCATCATCGCAATACACTGAATCTGACGTAGTCCTCCCCATTCACGTATCTGAAAAGAGAAAAAAAAAAAGGTTAGGACATCATTTGCGATCTCACCTGGTGAGTGCGCCCATACTGCAGTGTGTAACAGGGAGCCTCCAACTGTTCTTGTCTGCCTACTGTATCCTGTATATACAGTCATCTATAGATGGCTGTATATACAGGAGAGCGCACAAAGATTTAACTCAGAGCTGCAGTGTGGGTTAATTCTTTCCTTGCTGGGCTCCTGTATAGTATACATGGATACACTATGCCCCCTGTATACTATACAGTGGGCGGAGGTAAGTAGTGATGCTCTCCACCCTGTATATGTATATGCTATACATCACTCCTCACCTCCTTACACCCCGTGGGGCTGGCGCTCTGCATCCGACCCATGGAGTAGTACCTGCAGTGAAAAAAATGCACACAGGGTACAAAAATTTTTGTTTCCGCACACCAGCAAAAATGCAAGAAAAAACACAAGGGGAGAGATTAATCAAAACCTATGTAGAGGAAGAGTGGTGCAGTTGCCCATAGCAACCTATCAGATTGCTCCTTTCATTTTTGTAAAGAAGCAATCTGATTGGTTGTCATGGGCAACTGCACTACTCTTTCTCTGTACAGTTTTTGATAAATCTCCCCCCCAAAAAACCTCAGTGAAATCCTGAAAAACAATAGAACGAAAGCCCAGCGTCCAGGATACACCACTATTCCTGTGAGGTGTAGATCAGGTCTACAAATAGAACTTTGTGGAGATTTAGACCATTGCACGAAATTTATCATGGGGCTTGCACAAGTTTGATAAATTTGGAGAAATTGCTCCAAATTTAGACCAACCAAAATGATCTACAAAAAACGTCTACCAACAACAACATTGATACATCTCCCCCTAAGTGCCTCACTATTTCATAGTTTCACATTTGCATCTATTACACCATAGCTGTATAGCTCTTCATGTTTTAACTGCATATTCATGTTGCACCTATATCTTTGTGCTGGCAGTGTCCTGCTGCATTCTTCTGTTGCTGTATATCTATCTATCTATCTATCTATCTCATATCTATCTGTCTATCTATCTATCTCATATCTATCTATCTATCTAGAAAAATAATGCCAGTGCAGTACTCCATAAAGTGAAAAACGGGGTGATTTATTCCATCAAAAAAACGTTACCTAATGGGGGCATTACCTACCTGATGAAACTACCTACTGGGGGCATTACCTATCTGGGGGCACTACCTACTGGGGGCATTACCTTCTACATACCTACTGGGGGCATTACCTACTACATGCTTACTGGGGGCAATAAATACGACCTACCTGGAGGCATCAACTACTACCTACTGGGGATATTACCTACCTGGAGGCATCACCTACTAGGTACATTATCGATCTGCTTGGGTATCCTATCTTATAGGGGTATTCCCTACCTACCCACTGTGGGCTTTACCTGTGTGATGGGGGAAACGATGTAAAGGGACCTGTCTACCCCCTTGAGTGACCAACTGCCTAAAGGAGGGGGGGCTACCTACTCTTCCCCCCAACCCACTTTTCTACCCACTATACTGAGCGCTATAAGCGCTGGAAAAGTGCAGAGTCTTAAATGTTTGTTTGGCAGGTTCTGTGGAGTTGTGGCTGGAAGAAATAGTCATGACGGTCTGGGCCGGATGGATAAGAAAAGGAAATTGACTGACACCGATCAGAGAAGACGTCACCTGATGTAACTTTATGTAATCTCTTATATGGTCTGTAGAGCCTGTGTAGAGCTGAGGCACTAACTTCTGTGTAAAGGGGTTTATTCAGTATTTGTATGGTAATATTATCCTGTTACTATGTGGAGGTAATGTGTAGTCATAGTGTGGTACAATTATTTGAACCTTGTATAGAGCTGTTGTTGGTTATACTGGTCTGTGGTCTATGGTCTATTTATCAACTGCTGGTTTGGTGTATGTTGAGTAACTTATACAAAGTAAGAGATTATTATTATTATTATTATTGTCTTCTATTCTTTAAAGTAAACATTTTTGGATTATTCTTAGTTCTGACCCAGTTGCATGGAATAATGGTCTACTGTAGTGTTTTCCAACCAGGGTGCCTCCAGCTGTTGCAAAACTACATTTTCCAGCATGCCCAAGCAGCCAAAAGCTGTCTGGACATGCTGGAGGCACCCTGGTTGGGAAAAGCTGGTCTACAATAAAGCTATTGAAGTGCAAAGTTCATATTCATATTTATGTATGTGTTTTAAAATGAATGCTTTCCCCTTTTATGAACAAGTATATAATTACGATATGCCATGAGCTTGAAAAATTACGCAATATGGGGCTGGTATGCAACTTTTTCCAGGGCTGGTTTTTATCCCCAGTCCGGCCCTGCCCGTGGCTGTTGGTTTTATACCGTTTGGGGACAGCCAAGGAGGCGTCAGCAGGCAACACAGGTAAGTGTGTGCTTGTGTGTGTGTGTGTGTGTGTGTTTCCTATGCAGATCCTAAACCCAGTATCAAATGCAAGTAGGAGGAGTAAGAAGGGTTCCTGCCAAAGCCAGGTTATGGATTGCATTTAAAAATGGTCCATCAGAGTGAAATGGACTCCCATCTTCCTGCTTAGCAATAATGATATGGGTTTAGGGTCTGCTGTGTGTACTGGTGGGTGACTGCCGCCCAGCCAGAGTGTGTATGGGAGGCTGCCAGCCAGCCTCCCTTCCTACAAGTAGTGATGGTGCATGTGAAGGGGACAGCGTTGGTTCCTCCCCTTTCACAGTTAGCACTTCTCATCCTTCCTTTTGGCTGGTATCAAATGTGGTGTCTGTTTATATCAGTTTAATATCTGATATGTCCCCTATCTGATAGCAGATATTAAGTGCACCACCAGGTTTCAGTGTTGGAAAGAAAGGTTATCTGTTTATTTGCTGCAGCTGCAGCTGCTTGCTGGCTAGTCCAGTGGGTCCCTACTGCAGGCAAAAGACAATAGGTGGTGCCTATGTGCCTAGGTGGATAGGACATCAGCTATGAGGCATTTGTTTGTACAAACTGCTGCTCACAACTAATGTTGTAATATAGTGTCTCCATCAGCTGGTGGTATTGAATAAGCAATAGTGCAATGATAGGGTTTGAAAAAGAAGAAAAATAAGAAGCAGCAGCATAGGAAAGAAGGAAAACATGGAGAGAAGAAAAAAAGAAGGTAAAAATGAGGTGAAAACATGTTTAAAAAAGTATTTCCATCTCTCTCTCTCTATATATATATATATATATATATATTTAAAAGAAAAAAAAATTATATATATATATATATATATATATATATATATACATATAGAGAGAGAGATAAATATATATATAGAGATAGATGGGTGGATAGATAGATAGATAGATAGATAGATAGACATACATACACACATACACACATACACACATACATACATACATACATATGTGTGTATTGTTGGAGTTGCAAACATGGGTGCACTTGACAAACTCAGTGCGGCTATTCCCCATTGAAAGATTGTTGCACCCAGGACCCTTAGCACTGGGATATGCTACTCAATACCACTGGCATTGCCAGGTGTAAACAACATCTGACCTTTGTTGTGTATGTAACCATGGAGATTGTGATGTCGCCTAGGCCCACCAAAGAATAGCCTTGTCAGAAGCAGCACTGCCATGAGCAGAAGTAGCAGCACCATAGGTTGTCAAATAAGTTGGATTTAACCAAGACAAGTGAGTCCAATAGGATGCAGGTATGTCCTCTATCCTTACAGCTTCCCGTGGCTGTTGGTTTTATACCGTTTGGGGACAGCCAAGGAGGCGTCAGCAGGCAACACAGGTAAGTGTGTGCTTGTATGTGTGTGTGTGTGTGTGTGTGTGTGTGTGTGTTTCCTATGCAGATCCTAAACCCAGTATCAAATGCAAGTAGGAGGAGTAAGAAGGGTTCCTGCCAAAGCCAGGTTATGGATTGCATTTTTAAATGGTCCATCAGAGTGAAATGGACTCCCATCTTCCTGCTTAGCAATAATGATATGGGTTTAGAGTCTGCTGTGTGTACTGGTGGGTGACTGCCACCCAGCCAGAGTGTGTATGGGAGGCTGCCAGCCAGCCTCCCTTCCTACAAGTAGTGATGGTGCATGTGAAGGGAACAGCGTTGGTTCCTCCCCTTTCACAGTTATCACTTCTCATCCTTCCTTTTGGCTGGTATCAAATGTGGTGTCTGTTTATATCAGTTTAATATCTGATATGTCCCCTATCTGATAGCATATATTAAATGCACCACCAGGTTTCAGTGTTGGAAAGAAAGATTATCTGTTCATTTGCTGCAGCTGCTTGCTGGCTAGTCCAGTGGGCCCCTACTGCAGGCAATAGACAATAGGTGGTGCCTATGTGCCTAGGTGGATAGGACATCAGCTATGAGGCATTTGTTTGTACAAACTGCTGCTCACAACTAATGTTGTAATATAGTGTCTCCATCTGCTGGTGGTATTGAATAAGCAATAGTGCAATGATAGGGTCTGAAAAAGAAGAAAAATAAGAAGCAGCAGCATAGGAAAGAAGGAAGGTAAAAATGAGGTGAAAACATGTTTAAAAAAGTATTTCCATCTCTCTCTCTCTCTATATGTATATACATATATATATATATATATATATATATATATATATATTTAAAAGAAAAAAAAATTATATATATATACATATAGAGAGAGAGAGAGAGAGAGATAAATATATATAGAGATAGATGGGTGGATAGATAGATAGATAGATAGATAGACATACATACACACATACACACATACATACATACATGCATATGTGTGTATTGTTGGAGTTGCAAACATGGGTGCACTTGACAAACTCAGTGCGGCTATTCCCCATTGAACATTGAAAGATTGTTGCACCCAGGACCCTTAGCACTGGGATATGCTACTCAATACCACTGGCATGGCCAGGTGTAAACAACATCTGACCTTTGTTGTGTATGTAACCATGGAGATTGTGATGTCGCCTAGGCCCACCAAAGAACAGCCTTGTCAGAAGCAGCACTGCCATGAGCAGAAGTAGCAGCACCATAGGTTGTCAAATAAGTTGGATTTAACCAAGACAAGTGAGTCCAATAGGATGCAGGTATGTCCTCTATCCTTACAGCTTCCCGTGGCTGTTGGTTTTATACCGTTTGGGGACAGCCAAGGAGGCGTCAGCAGGCAACACAGGTAAGTGTGTGCTTGTATGTGTGTGTGTGTGTGTTTCCTATGCAGATCCTAAACCCAGTATCCAATGCAAGTAGGAGGAGTAAGAAGGGTTCCTGCCAAAGCCAGGTTATGGATTGCATTTAAAAATGGTCCATCAGAGTGAAATGGACTCCCATCTTCCTGCTTAGCAATAATGATATGGGTTTAGGGTCTGCTGTGTGTACTGGTGGGTGACTGCCACCCAGCCAGAGTGTGTATGGGAGGCTGCCAGCCAGCCTCCCTTCCTATAAATAGTGATGGTGCATGTGAAGGGGACAGCGTTGGTTCCTCCCCTTTCACAGTTATCACTTCTCATCCTTCCTTTTGGCTGGTATCAAATGTGGTGTCTGTTTATATCAGTTTAATATCTGATATGTCCCCTATCTGGTAGCATATATTAAGTGCACCACCAGGTTTCAGTGTTGGAAAGAAAGATTACCTGTTTATTTGCTGCAGCTGCTTGCTGGCTAGTCCAGTGGGCCCCTACTGCAGGCAAAAGACAATAGGTGGTGCCTATGTGCCTAGGTGGATAGGACATCAGCTATGAGGCATTTGTTTGTACAAACTGCTGCTCACAACTAATGTTGTAATATAGTGTCTCCATCTGCTGGTGGTATTGAATAAGCAATAGTGCAATGATAGGGTCTGAAAAAGAAGAAAAATAAGAAGCAGCAGCATAGGAAAAAAGGAGGAAAGAAGGAAAACATGGAGAGAAGAAAAAAAAAGAAGGTAAAAATGAGGTGAAAACATGTTTAAAAAAGTATTTCCATCTCTCTCTCTATATGAATATACATATATATATATATATATTTAAAAGAAAAAAAAATTATATATATATATATATATATATACATATAGAGAGAGAGAGAGATAAATATATATAGAGATAGATGGGTGGATAGATAGATAGATAGATACACATACACACATACACACATACACACATACATACATACATACATAAATATGTGTGTATTGTTGGAGTTGCAAACATGGGTGCACTTGACAAACTCAGTGCAGCTATTCCCCATTGAAAGATTGTTGCATCCAGGACCCTTAGCACTGTGATATGCTACTCAATACCACTGGCATGGCCAGGTGTAAACAACATCTGACCTTTGTTGTGTATGTAACCATGGAGATTGTGATGTCGCCTAGGCCCACCAAAGAACAGCCTTGTCAGAAGCAGCACTGCCATGAGCAGAAGTAGCAGCACCATAGGTTGTCAAATAAGTTGGATTTAACCAAGACAAGTGAGTCCAATAGGATGCAGGTATGTCCTCTATCCTTACAGCTTCCCGTGGCTGTTGGTTTTATACCGTTTGGGGACAGCCAAGGAGGCGTCAGCAGGCAACACAGGTAAGTGTGTGCTTGTGTGTCTGTGTGTGTCTGTGTGTGTGTGTTTCCTATGCAGATCCCAAACCCAGTATCAAATGCAAGTAGGAGGGTAAGAAGGGTTCCTGCCAAAGCCAGGTTATGGATTGCATTTAAAAATGGTCCATCAGAGTGAAATGGACTCCCATCTTCCTGCTTAGCAATAATGATATGGGTTTAGGGTCTGCTGTGTGTACTGGTGGGTGACTGCCACCCAGCCAGAGTGTGTATGGGAGGCTGCCAGCCAGCCTCCCTTCCTACAAGTAATGATGGTGCATGTGAAGGGGACAGCGTTGGTTCCTCCCCTTTCACAGTTATCACTTCTCATCCTTCCTTTTGGCTGGTATCAAATGTGGTGTCTGTTTATATCAGTTTAATATCTGATATGTCCCCTATCTGATAGCATATATTAAATGCACCACCAGGTTTCAGTGTTGGAAAGAAAGATTATCTGTTTATTTGCTGCAGCTGCTTGCTGGCTAGTCCAGTGGGCCCCTACTGCAGGCAATAGACAATAGGTGGTGCCTATGTGCATAGGTGGATAGGACATCAGCTATGAGGCATTTGTTTGTACAAACTGGTGCTCACAACTAATGTTGTAATATAGTGTCTCCATCTGCTGGTGGTATTGAATAAGCAATAGTGCAATGATAGGGTCTGAAAAAGAAGAAAAATAAGAAGCAGCAGCATAGGAAAGAAGGAAAACATGGAGAGAAGAAAAAAAGAAGGTAAAAATGAGGTGAAAACATGTTTAAAAAAGTATTTCCATCTCTATATATGTATATACATATATATATATATATATATATATATATATATATATATATATATTTAAAAGAAAAAAAAATTATATATATATATATACATATAGAGAGAGAGAGAGATAAATATATATAGAGATAGATGGGTGGATAGATAGATAGATAGATAGATAGATAGACATACATACACACATACACACATACACACATACACACATACATACATACATACATACATATGTGTGTATTGTTGGAGTTGCAAACATGGGTGCACTTGACAAACTCAGTGCGGCTATTCCCCATTGAAAGATTGTTGCACCCAGGACCCTTAGCACTGGGATATGCTACTCAATACCACTGGCATGGCCAGGTGTAAACAACATCTGACCTTTGTTGTGTATGTAACCATGGAGATTGTGATGTCGCCTAGGCCCACCAAAGAACAGCCTTGTCAGAAGCAGCACTGCCATGAGCAGAAGTAGCAGCACCATAGGTTGTCAAATAAGTTGGATTTACCCAAGACAAGTGAGTCCAATAGGATGCAGGTATGTCCTCTATCCTTACAGCTTCCCGTGCCTGTTGGTTTTATACCGTTTGGGGACAGCCAAGGAGGCGTCAGCAGGCAACACAGGTAAGTGTGTGCTTGTATGTGTGTGTGTGTGTGTGTGTGTGTGTGTGTTTCCTATGCAGATCCTAAACCCAGTATCAAATGCAAGTAGGAGGAGTAAGAAGGGTTCCTGCCAAAGCCAGGTTATGGATTGCATTTAAAAATGGTCCATCAGAGTGAAATGGACTCCCATCTTCCTGCTTAGCAATAATGATATGGGTTTAGCGTCTGCTGTGTGTACTGGTGGGTGACTGCCACCCAGCCAGAGTGTGTATGGGAGGCTGCCAGCCAGCCTCCCTTCCTACAAGTAATGATGGTGCATGTGAAGGGGACAGCGTTGGTTCCTCCCCTTTCACAGTTATCACTTCTCATCCTTCCTTTTGGCTGGTATCAAATGTGGTGTCTGTTTATATCAGTTTAATATCTGATATGTCCCCTATCTGATAGCATATATTAAATGCACCACCAGGTTTCAGTGTTGGAAAGAAAGATTATCTGTTTATTTGCTGCAGCTGCTTGCTGGCTAGTCCAGTGGGCCCCTACTGCAGGCAATAGACAATAGGTGGTGCCTATGTGCCTAGGTGGATAGGACATCAGCTATGAGGCATTTGTTTGTACAAACTGCTGCTCACAACTAATGTT
>NW_026608086.1:42500-47500 GCF_029499605.1 Hyla sarda
AAGGAGGCGTCAGCAGGCAACACAGGTAAGTGTGTGCTTGTGTGTGTGTGTGTGTGTGTGTGTGTGTGTGTTTCCTATGCAGATCCTAAACCCAGTATCAAATGCAAGTAGGAGGAGTAAGAAGGGTTCCTGCCAAAGCCAGGTTATGGATTGCATTTAAAAATGGTCCATCAGAGTGAAATGGACTCCCATCTTCCTGCTTAGCAATAATGATATGGGTTTAGGGTCTGCTGTGTGTACTGGTGGGTGACTGCCACCCAGCCAGAGTGTGTATGGGAGGCTGCCAGCCAGCCTCCCTTCCTACAAGTAGTGATGGTGCATGTGAAGGGGACAGCGTTGGTTCCTCCCCTTTCACAGTTATCACTTATCATCCTTCCTTTTGGCTGGTATCAAATGTGGTGTCTGTTTATATCAGTTTAATATCTGATATGTCCCCTATCTGATAGCAGATATTAAGTACACCACCAGGTTTCAGTGTTGGAAAGAAAGGTTATCTGTTTATTAGCTGCAGCTGCAGCTGCTTGCTGGCTAGTCCAGTGGGCCCCTACTGCAGGCAAAAGACAATAGGTGGTGCCTATGTGCCTAGGTGGATAGGACATCAGCTATGAGGCATTTGTTTGTACAAACTGCTGCTCACAACTAATGTTGTAATATAGTGTCTCCATCTGCTGGTGGTATTGAATAAGCAATAGTTCAATGATAGGGTTTGAAAAAGAAGAAAAATAAGAAGCAGCAGCATAGGAAAGAAGGAAAACATGGAGAGAAGAAAAAAAGAAGGTAAAAATGAGGTGAAAACATGTTTAAAAAAGTATTTCCATCTCTCTCTCTCTATATGTATACACATATATATATATATATATATATATATATATATTTAAAAGAAAAAAAAAAAAAAAAAATATATATATATATATATATATACATATAGAGAGAGAGAGATAAATATATATAGAGATAGATGGGTGGATAGATAGATAGATAGATAGATAGATAGATACACATACATACATACATACATACATACATACGTGTGTATTGTTGGAGTTGCAAACATGGGTGCACTTGACAAACTCAGTGCGGCTATTCCCCATTGAAAGATTGTTGCACCCAGGACCCTTAGCACTGGGATATGCTACTCAATACCACTGGCATGGCCAGGTGTAAACAACATCTGACCTTTGTTGTGTATGTAACCATGGAGATTGTGATGTCGCCTAGGCCCACCAAAGAACAGCCTTGTCAGAAGCAGCACTGCCATGAGCAGAAGTAGCAGCACCATAGGTTGTCAAATAAGTTGGATTTAACCAAGACAAGTGAGTCCAATAGGATGCAGGTATGTCCTCTATCCTTACAGCTTCCCGTGGCTGTTGGTTTTATACCGTTTGGGGACAGCCAAGGAGGCGTCAGCAGGCAACACAGGTAAGTGTGTGCTTGTGTGTGTGTGTGTGTGTGTTTCCTATGCAGATCCTAAACCCAGTATCAAATGCAAGTAGGAGGAGTAAGAAGGGTTCCTGCCAAAGCCAGGTTATGGATTGCATTTAAAAATGGTCCATCAGAGTGAAATGGACTCCCATCTTCCTGCTTAGCAATAATGATATGGGTTTAGGGTCTGCTGTGTGTACTGGTGGGTGACTGCCACCCAGCCAGAGTGTGTATGGGAGGCTGCCAGCCAGCCTCCCTTCCTACAAGTAATGATGGTGCATGTGAAGGGGACAGCTTTGGTTCCTCCCCTTTCACAGTTATCACTTCTCATCCTTCCTTTTGGCTGGTATCAAATGTGGTGTCTGTTTATATCAGTTTAATATCTGATATGTCCCCTATCTGATAGCATATATTAAATGCACCACCAGGTTTCAGTGTTGGAAAGAAAGATTATCTGTTTATTTGCTGCAGCTGCTTGCTGTCTAGTCCAGTGGGTCCCTACTGCAGGCAATAGACAATAGGTAGTGCCTATGTGCCTAGATGGATAGGACATCAGCTATGAGGCATTTGTTTGTACAAACTGCTGCTCACAACTAATGTTGTAATATAGTGTCTCCATCTGCTGGTGGTATTGAATAAGCAATAGTGCAATGATAGGGTCTGAAAAAGAAGAAAAATAAGAAGCAGCAGCATAGGAAAGAAGGAAAACATGGAGAGAAGAAAAAAAGAAGGTAAAAATGAGGTGAAAACATGTTTAAAAAAGTATTTCCATCTCTCTCTCTCTCTATATGTATATACATATATATATATTTAAAAGAAAAAAAAATTATATATATATATATATATATATATATACATATAGAGAGAGAGAGAGAGATAAATATATATAGAGATAGATGGGTGGATGGATAGATAGATAGATAGATAGATAGACATACATACATACATACACACATACACACATACACACATACACACATACATACATATGTGTGTATTGTTGGAGTTGCAAACATGGGTGCACTTGACAAACTCAGTGCGGCTATTCCCCATTGAAAGATTGTTGCACCCAGGACCCTTAGCACTGGGATATGCTACTCAATACCACTGGCATGGCCAGGTGTAAACAACATCTGACCTTTGTTGTGTATGTAACCATGGAGATTGTGATGTCGCCTAGGCCCACCAAAGAACAGCCTTGTCAGAAGCAGCACTGCCATGAGCATAAGTAGCAGCACCATAGGTTGTCAAATAAGTTGGATTTAACCAAGACAAGTGAGTCCAATAGGATGCAGGTATGTCCTCTATCCTTACAGCTTCCCGTGGCTGTTGGTTTTATACCGTTTGGGGACAGCCAAGGAGGCGTCAGCAGGCAACACAGGTAAGTGTGTGCTTGTGTGTGTGTGTGTGTGTTTCCTATGCAGATCCTAAACCCAGTATCAAATGCAAGTAGGAGGAGTAAGAAGGGTTCCTGCCAAAGCCAGGTTATGGATTGCATTTAAAAATGGTCCATCAGAGTGAAATGGACTCCCATCTTCCTGCTTAGCAATAATGATATGGGTTTAGGGTCTGCTGTGTGTACTGGTGGGTGACTGCCACCCAGCCAGAGTGTGTATGGGAGGCTGCCAGCCAGCCTCCCTTCCTACAAGTAGTGATGGTGCATGTGAAGGGGACAGCGTTGGTTCCTCCCCTTTCACAGTTATCACTTATCATCCTTCCTTCCGGCTGGTATCAAATGTGGTGTCTGTGTATATCAGTTTAATATCTGATATGTCCCCTATCTGGTAGCATATATTAAGTGCACCACCAGGTTTCAGTGTTGGAAAGAAAGATTACCTGTTTATTTGCTGCTGCAGCTGCTTGCTGGCTAGTCCAGTGGGTCCCTACTGCAGGCAAAAGACAATAGGTGGTGCCTATGTGCCTAGGTGGATAGGACATCAGCTATGAGGCATTTGTTTGTACAAACTGCTGCTCACAACTAATGTTGTAATATAGTGTCTCCATCTGCTGGTGGTATTGAATAAGCAATAGTGCAATGATAGGGTCTGAAAAAGAAGAAAAATAAGAAGCAGCAGCATATGAAAAAAGGAGGAAAGAAGGAAAACATGGAGAGAAGAAAAAAAAAGAAGGTAAAAATGAGGTGAAAACATGTTTAAGAAAGTATTTCCATCTCTCTCTCTCTCTATATGTATATATATATATATATATATATATATATATTTAAAAGAAAAAAAAATTATATATATACATATAGAGAGAGAGAGATAAATATATATAGAGATAGATGGGTGGATAGATAGATAGATAGATAGATAGAGAGATACACATACACACATACACACATACACACATACATACATACATAGATATGTGTGTATTGTTGGAGTTGCAAACATGGGTGCACTTGACAAACTCAGTGCGGCTATTCCCCATTGAAAGATTGTTGCACCCAGGACCCTTAGCACTGTGATATGCTACTCAATACCACTGGCATGGCCAGGTGTAAACAACATCTGACCTTTGTTGTGTATGTAACCATGGAGATTGTGATGTCGCCTAGGCTCACCAAAGAACAGCCTTGTCAGAAGCAGCACTGCCATGAGCAGAAGTAGCAGCACCATAGGTTGTCAAATAAGTTGGATTTAACCAAGACAAGTGAGTCCAATAGGATGCAGGTATGTTCTCTATCCTTACAGCTTCCCATGGCTGTTGGTTTTATACCGTTTGGGGACAGCCAAGGAGGCGTCAGCAGGCAACACAGGTAAGTGTGTGCTTGTGTGTGTGTGTGTGTGTTTCCTATGCAGATCCTAAACCCAGTATCAAATGCAAGTAGGAGGAGTAAGAAGGGTTCCTGCCAAAGCCAGGTTATGGATTGCATTTAAAAATGGTCCATCAGAGTGAAATGGACTCCCATCTTCCTGCTTAGCAATAATGATATGGGTTTAGGGTCTGCTGTGTGTACTGGTGGGTGACTGCCACCCAGCCAGAGTGTGTATGGGAGGCTGCCAGCCAGCCTCCCTTCCTACAAGTAGTGATGGTGCATGTGAAGGGGACAGCGTTGGTTCCTCCCCTTTCACAGTTATCACTTCTCATCCTTCCTTTTGGCTGGTATCAAATGTGGTGTCTGTTTATATCAGTTTAATATCTGATATGTCTCCTATCTGGTAGCATATATTAAGTGCACCACCAGGTTTCAGTGTTGGAAAGAAAGATTACCTGTTCATTTGCTGCAGCTGCTTGCTGGCTAGTCCAGTGGGCCCCTACTGCAGGCAATAGACAATAGGTGGTGCCTATGTGCCTAGGTGGATAGGACATCAGCTATGAGGCATTTGTTTGTACAAACTGCTGCTCACAACTAATGTTGTAATATAGTGTCTCCATCTGCTGGTGGTATTGAATAAGCAATAGTGCAATGATAGGGTCTGAAAAAGAAGAAAAATAAGAAGCAGCAGCATAGGAAAGAAGGAAGGTAAAAATGAGGTGAAAACATGTTTAAAAAAGTATTTCCATCTCTCTCTCTCTCTATATGTATATACATATATATATATATATATATATATATATATATATTTAAAAGA
>NW_026608086.1:55000-70000 GCF_029499605.1 Hyla sarda
ATGCAGGTATGTCCTCTATCCTTACAGCTTCCCGTGGCTGTTGGTTTTATACCGTTTGGGGACAGCCAAGGAGGCGTCAGCAGGCAACACAGGTAAGTGTGTGCTTGTGTGTGTGTGTGTGTGTTTCCTATGCAGATCCTAAACCCAGTATCAAATGCAAGTAGGAGGAGTAAGAAGGGTTCCTGCCAAAGCCAGGTTATGGATTGCATTTAAAAATGGTCCATCAGAGTGAAATGGACTCCCATCTTCCTGCTTAGCAATAATGATATGGGTTTAGGGTCTGCTGTGTGTACTGGTGGGTGACTGCCACCCAGCCAGAGTGTGTATGGGAGGCTGCCAGCCAGCCTCCCTTCCTACAAGTAGTGATGGTGCATGTGAAGGGGACAGCGTTGGTTCCTCCCCTTTCACAGTTATCACTTATCATCCTTCCTTTTGGCTGGTATCAAATGTGGTGTCTGTTTATATCAGTTTAATATCTGATATGTCCCCTATCTGGTAGCATATATTAAGTGCACCACCAGGTTTCAGTGTTGGAAAGAAAGATTACCTGTTTATTTGCTGCTGCAGCTGCTTGCTGGCTAGTCCAGTGGGTCCCTACTGCAGGCAAAAGACAATAGGTGGTGCCTATGTGCCTAGGTGGATAGGACATCAGCTATGAGGCATTTGTTTGTACAAACTGCTGCTCACAACTAATGTTGTAATATAGTGTCTCCATCTGCTGGTGGTATTGAATAAGCAATAGTGCAATGATAGGGTCTGAAAAAGAAGAAAAATAAGAAGCAGCAGCATATGAAAAAAGGAGGAAAGAAGGAAAACATGGAGAGAAGAAAAAAAAGAAGGTAAAAATGAGGTGAAAACATGTTTAAAAAAGTATTTCCATCTCTCTCTCTATATATATGTATATATATATATATATATATATATATATATGTTTAAAAGAAAAAAAAATTATATATATACATATATACATATAGAGAGAGAGAGATAAATATATATAGAGATAGATGGGTGGATAGATAGATAGATAGAGAGATACACATACACACATACACACATACACACATACACACATACATACATACATAGATATGTGTGTATTGTTGGAGTTGCAAACATGGGTGCACTTGACAAACTCAGTGCGGCTATTCCCCATTGAAAGATTGTTGCACCCAGGACCCTTAGCACTGTGATATGCTACTCAATACCACTGGCATGGCCAGGTGTAAACAACATCTGACCTTTGTTGTGTATGTAACCATGGAGATTGTGATGTCGCCTAGGCTCACCAAAGAACAGCCTTGTCAGAAGCAGCACTGCCATGAGCAGAAGTAGCAGCACCATAGGTTGTCAAATAAGTTGGATTTAACCAAGACAAGTGAGTCCAATAGGATGCAGGTATGTCCTCTATCCTTACAGCTTCCCGTGGCTGTTGGTTTTATACCGTTTGGGGACAGCCAAGGAGGCGTCAGCAGGCAACACAGGTAAGTGTGTGCTTGTGTGTGTGTGTGTGTGTGTGTGTGTTTCCTATGCAGATCCTAAACCCAGTATCAAATGCAAGTAGGAGGAGTAAGAAGGGTTCCTGCCAAAGCCAGGTTATGGATTGCATTTAAAAATGGTCCATCAGAGTGAAATGGACTCCCATCTTCCTGCTTAGCAATAATGATATGGGTTTAGGGTCTGCTGTGTGTACTGGTGGGTGACTGCCACCCAGCCAGAGTGTGTATGGGAGGCTGCCAGCCAGCCTCCCTTCCTACAAGTAGTGATGGTGCATGTGAAGGGGACAGCGTTGGTTCCTCCCCTTTCACAGTTATCACTTATCATCCTTCCTTTTGGCTGGTATCAAATGTGGTGTCTGTTTATATCAGTTTAATATCTGATATGTCCCCTATCTGATAGCAGATATTAAGTACACCACCAGGTTTCAGTGTTGGAAAGAAAGGTTATCTGTTTATTAGCTGCAGCTGCAGCTGCTTGCTGGCTAGTCCAGTGGGCCCCTACTGCAGGCAAAAGACAATAGGTGGTGCCTATGTGCCTAGGTGGATAGGACATCAGCTATGAGGCATTTGTTTGTACAAACTGCTGCTCACAACTAATGTTGTAATATAGTGTCTCCATCTGCTGGTGGTATTGAATAAGCAATAGTGCAATGATAGGGTTTGAAAAAGAAGAAAAATAAGAAGCAGCAGCATAGGAAAGAAGGAAAACATGGAGAGAAGAAAAAAAGAAGGTAAAAATGAGGTGAAAACATGTTTAAAAAAGTATTTCCATCTCTCTCTCTCTATATGTATACACATATATATATATATATATATATATATATATATTTAAAAGAAAAAAAAAAAAATATATATATATATATATATATATATACATATAGAGAGAGAGAGATAAATATATATAGAGATAGATGGGTGGATAGATAGATAGATAGATAGATAGATAGATAGATACACATACATACATACATACATACATACATACGTGTGTATTGTTGGAGTTGCAAACATGGGTGCACTTGACAAACTCAGTGCGGCTATTCCCCATTGAAAGATTGTTGCACCCAGGACCCTTAGCACTGGGATATGCTACTCAATACCACTGGCATGGCCAGGTGTAAACAACATCTGACCTTTGTTGTGTATGTAACCATGGAGATTGTGATGTCGCCTAGGCCCACCAAAGAACAGCCTTGTCAGAAGCAGCACTGCCATGAGCAGAAGTAGCAGCACCATAGGTTGTCAAATAAGTTGGATTTAACCAAGACAAGTGAGTCCAATAGGATGCAGGTATGTCCTCTATCCTTACAGCTTCCCGTGGCTGTTGGTTTTATACCGTTTGGGGACAGCCAAGGAGGCGTCAGCAGGCAACACAGGTAAGTGTGTGCTTGTGTGTGTGTGTGTGTGTGTTTCCTATGCAGATCCTAAACCCAGTATCAAATGCAAGTAGGAGGAGTAAGAAGGGTTCCTGCCAAAGCCAGGTTATGGATTGCATTTAAAAATGGTCCATCAGAGTGAAATGGACTCCCATCTTCCTGCTTAGCAATAATGATATGGGTTTAGGGTCTGCTGTGTGTACTGGTGGGTGACTGCCACCCAGCCAGAGTGTGTATGGGAGGCTGCCAGCCAGCCTCCCTTCCTACAAGTAATGATGGTGCATGTGAAGGGGACAGCTTTGGTTCCTCCCCTTTCACAGTTATCACTTCTCATCCTTCCTTTTGGCTGGTATCAAATGTGGTGTCTGTTTATATCAGTTTAATATCTGATATGTCCCCTATCTGATAGCATATATTAAATGCACCACCAGGTTTCAGTGTTGGAAAGAAAGATTATCTGTTTATTTGCTGCAGCTGCTTGCTGTCTAGTCCAGTGGGTCCCTACTGCAGGCAATAGACAATAGGTAGTGCCTATGTGCCTAGATGGATAGGACATCAGCTATGAGGCATTTGTTTGTACAAACTGCTGCTCACAACTAATGTTGTAATATAGTGTCTCCATCTGCTGGTGGTATTGAATAAGCAATAGTGCAATGATAGGGTCTGAAAAAGAAGAAAAATAAGAAGCAGCAGCATAGGAAAGAAGGAAAACATGGAGAGAAGAAAAAAAGAAGGTAAAAATGAGGTGAAAACATGTTTAAAAAAGTATTTCCATCTCTCTCTCTCTCTATATGTATATACATATATATATATATATTTAAAAGAAAAAAAAATTATATATATATATATATATATATATATATATATATATACATATAGAGAGAGAGAGAGAGATAAATATATATAGAGATAGATGGGTGGATGGATAGATAGATAGATAGATAGATAGACATACATACATACATACACACATACACACATACACACATACACACATACATACATATGTGTGTATTGTTGGAGTTGCAAACATGGGTGCACTTGACAAACTCAGTGCGGCTATTCCCCATTGAAAGATTGTTGCACCCAGGACCCTTAGCACTGGGATATGCTACTCAATACCACTGGCATGGCCAGGTGTAAACAACATCTGACCTTTGTTGTGTATGTAACCATGGAGATTGTGATGTCGCCTAGGCCCAC
This sequence comes from Hyla sarda, assembly GCF_029499605.1. Taxonomy (NCBI): domain Eukaryota; kingdom Metazoa; phylum Chordata; class Amphibia; order Anura; family Hylidae; genus Hyla; species Hyla sarda. The sequence goes on from NW_026608086.1 coordinate 59,076, forward strand.
CAAAGAACAGCCTTGTCAGAAGCAGCACTGCCATGAGCATAAGTAGCAGCACCATAGGTTGTCAAATAAGTTGGATTTAACCAAGACAAGTGAGTCCAATAGGATGCAGGTATGTCCTCTATCCTTACAGCTTCCCGTGGCTGTTGGTTTTATACCGTTTGGGGACAGCCAAGGAGGCGTCAGCAGGCAACACAGGTAAGTGTGTGCTTGTGTGTGTGTGTGTGTGTTTCCTATGCAGATCCTAAACCCAGTATCAAATGCAAGTAGGAGGAGTAAGAAGGGTTCCTGCCAAAGCCAGGTTATGGATTGCATTTAAAAATGGTCCATCAGAGTGAAATGGACTCCCATCTTCCTGCTTAGCAATAATGATATGGGTTTAGGGTCTGCTGTGTGTACTGGTGGGTGACTGCCACCCAGCCAGAGTGTGTATGGGAGGCTGCCAGCCAGCCTCCCTTCCTACAAGTAGTGATGGTGCATGTGAAGGGGACAGCGTTGGTTCCTCCCCTTTCACAGTTATCACTTATCATCCTTCCTTCCGGCTGGTATCAAATGTGGTGTCTGTGTATATCAGTTTAATATCTGATATGTCCCCTATCTGGTAGCATATATTAAGTGCACCACCAGGTTTCAGTGTTGGAAAGAAAGATTACCTGTTTATTTGCTGCTGCAGCTGCTTGCTGGCTAGTCCAGTGGGTCCCTACTGCAGGCAAAAGACAATAGGTGGTGCCTATGTGCCTAGGTGGATAGGACATCAGCTATGAGGCATTTGTTTGTACAAACTGCTGCTCACAACTAATGTTGTAATATAGTGTCTCCATCTGCTGGTGGTATTGAATAAGCAATAGTGCAATGATAGGGTCTGAAAAAGAAGAAAAATAAGAAGCAGCAGCATATGAAAAAAGGAGGAAAGAAGGAAAACATGGAGAGAAGAAAAAAAAGAAGGTAAAAATGAGGTGAAAACATGTTTAAGAAAGTATTTCCATCTCTCTCTCTCTCTATATGTATATATATATATATATATATATATATATATTTAAAAGAAAAAAAAATTATATATATACATATAGAGAGAGAGAGATAAATATATATAGAGATAGATGGGTGGATAGATAGATAGATAGATAGATAGAGAGATACACATACACACATACACACATACACACATACATACATACATAGATATGTGTGTATTGTTGGAGTTGCAAACATGGGTGCACTTGACAAACTCAGTGCGGCTATTCCCCATTGAAAGATTGTTGCACCCAGGACCCTTAGCACTGTGATATGCTACTCAATACCACTGGCATGGCCAGGTGTAAACAACATCTGACCTTTGTTGTGTATGTAACCATGGAGATTGTGATGTCGCCTAGGCTCACCAAAGAACAGCCTTGTCAGAAGCAGCACTGCCATGAGCAGAAGTAGCAGCACCATAGGTTGTCAAATAAGTTGGATTTAACCAAGACAAGTGAGTCCAATAGGATGCAGGTATGTTCTCTATCCTTACAGCTTCCCATGGCTGTTGGTTTTATACCGTTTGGGGACAGCCAAGGAGGCGTCAGCAGGCAACACAGGTAAGTGTGTGCTTGTGTGTGTGTGTGTGTGTTTCCTATGCAGATCCTAAACCCAGTATCAAATGCAAGTAGGAGGAGTAAGAAGGGTTCCTGCCAAAGCCAGGTTATGGATTGCATTTAAAAATGGTCCATCAGAGTGAAATGGACTCCCATCTTCCTGCTTAGCAATAATGATATGGGTTTAGGGTCTGCTGTGTGTACTGGTGGGTGACTGCCACCCAGCCAGAGTGTGTATGGGAGGCTGCCAGCCAGCCTCCCTTCCTACAAGTAGTGATGGTGCATGTGAAGGGGACAGCGTTGGTTCCTCCCCTTTCACAGTTATCACTTCTCATCCTTCCTTTTGGCTGGTATCAAATGTGGTGTCTGTTTATATCAGTTTAATATCTGATATGTCTCCTATCTGGTAGCATATATTAAGTGCACCACCAGGTTTCAGTGTTGGAAAGAAAGATTACCTGTTTATTTGCTGATGCAGCTGCTTGTTGGTTAGTCCAGTGGGCCCCTACTGCAGACAAAAGAGAATAGGTGGTGCCTATGTGCCTAGGTGGATAGGACATCAGCTATGAGGCATTTGTTTGTACAAACTGCTGCTCACAACTAATGTTGTAATATAGTGTCTCCATCTGCTGGTGGTATTGAATAAGCAATAGTGCAATGATAGGGTCTGAAAAAGAAGAAAAATAAGAAGCAGCAGCATAGGAAAGAAGGAAAACATGGAGAGAAGAAAAAAAGAAGGTAAAAATGAGGTGAAAACATGTTTAAAAAAGTATTTCCATCTCTCTCTCTCTCTCTATATGTATATACATATATATATATATATATATATATATATATATACATATAGAGAGAGAGATAAATATATATAGAGATAGTTGGGTGGATAGATAGATAGATAGATAGATAGATACACATACATACATACATACATACATACATACATACATACATACATAAATACGTGTGTATTGTTGGAGTTGCAAACATGGGTGCACTTGACAAACTCAGTGCGGCTATTCCCCATTGAAAGATTGTTGCACCCAGGACCCTTAGCACTGGGATATGCTACTCAATACCACTGGCATGGCCAGGTGTAAACAACATCTGACCTTTGTTGTGTATGTAACCATGGAGATTGTGATGTCGCCTAGGCCCACCAAAGAACAGCCTTGTCAGAAGCAGCACTGCCATGAGCAGAAGTAGCAGCACCATAGGTTGTCAAATAAGTTGGATTTAACCAAGACAAGTGAGTCCAATAGGATGCAGGTATGTCCTCTATCCTTACAGCTTCCCGTGGCTGTTGGTTTTATACCGTTTGGGGACAGCCAAGGAGGCGTCAGCAGGCAACACAGGTAAGTGTGTGCTTGTGTGTGTGTGTGTGTGTGTTTCCTATGCAGATCCTAAACCCAGTATCAAATGCAAGTAGGAGGAGTAAGAAGGGTTCCTGCCAAAGCCAGGTTATGGATTGCATTTAAAAATGGTCCATCAGAGTGAAATGGACTCCCATCTTCCTGCTTAGCAATAATGATATGGGTTTAGGGTCTGCTGTGTGTACTGGTGGGTGACTGCCACCCAGCCAGAGTGTGTATGGGAGGCTGCCAGCCAGCCTCCCTTCCTACAAGTAGTGATGGTGCATGTGAAGGGGACAGCGTTGGTTCCTCCCCTTTCACAGTTATCACTTATCATCCTTCCTTTTGGCTGGTATCAAATGTGGTGTCTGTTTATATCAGTTTAATATCTGATATGTCCCCTATCTGGTAGCATATATTAAGTGCACCACCAGGTTTCAGTGTTGGAAAGAAAGATTACCTGTTTATTTGCTGCTGCAGCTGCTTGCTGGCTAGTCCAGTGGGTCCCTACTGCAGGCAAAAGACAATAGGTGGTGCCTATGTGCCTAGGTGGATAGGACATCAGCTATGAGGCATTTGTTTGTACAAACTGCTGCTCACAACTAATGTTGTAATATAGTGTCTCCATCTGCTGGTGGTATTGAATAAGCAATAGTGCAATGATAGGGTCTGAAAAAGAAGAAAAATAAGAAGCAGCAGCATATGAAAAAAGGAGGAAAGAAGGAAAACATGGAGAGAAGAAAAAAAAGAAGGTAAAAATGAGGTGAAAACATGTTTAAAAAAGTATTTCCATCTCTCTCTCTATATATATGTATATATATATATATATATATATATATATATATATATATATGTTTAAAAGAAAAAAAAATTATATATATACATATATACATATAGAGAGAGAGAGATAAATATATATAGAGATAGATGGGTGGATAGATAGATAGATAGAGAGATACACATACACACATACACACATACACACATACACACATACATACATACATAGATATGTGTGTATTGTTGGAGTTGCAAACATGGGTGCACTTGACAAACTCAGTGCGGCTATTCCCCATTGAAAGATTGTTGCACCCAGGACCCTTAGCACTGTGATATGCTACTCAATACCACTGGCATGGCCAGGTGTAAACAACATCTGACCTTTGTTGTGTATGTAACCATGGAGATTGTGATGTCGCCTAGGCTCACCAAAGAACAGCCTTGTCAGAAGCAGCACTGCCATGAGCAGAAGTAGCAGCACCATAGGTTGTCAAATAAGTTGGATTTAACCAAGACAAGTGAGTCCAATAGGATGCAGGTATGTCCTCTATCCTTACAGCTTCCCGTGGCTGTTGGTTTTATACCGTTTGGGGACAGCCAAGGAGGCGTCAGCAGGCAACACAGGTAAGTGTGTGCTTGTGTGTGTGTGTGTGTGTGTGTGTGTGTGTGTTTCCTATGCAGATCCTAAACCCAGTATCAAATGCAAGTAGGAGGAGTAAGAAGGGTTCCTGCCAAAGCCAGGTTATGGATTGCATTTAAAAATGGTCCATCAGAGTGAAATGGACTCCCATCTTCCTGCTTAGCAATAATGATATGGGTTTAGGGTCTGCTGTGTGTACTGGTGGGTGACTGCCACCCAGCCAGAGTGTGTATGGGAGGCTGCCAGCCAGCCTCCCTTCCTACAAGTAGTGATGGTGCATGTGAAGGGGACAGCGTTGGTTCCTCCCCTTTCACAGTTATCACTTATCATCCTTCCTTTTGGCTGGTATCAAATGTGGTGTCTGTTTATATCAGTTTAATATCTGATATGTCCCCTATCTGATAGCAGATATTAAGTACACCACCAGGTTTCAGTGTTGGAAAGAAAGGTTATCTGTTTATTAGCTGCAGCTGCAGCTGCTTGCTGGCTAGTCCAGTGGGCCCCTACTGCAGGCAAAAGACAATAGGTGGTGCCTATGTGCCTAGGTGGATAGGACATCAGCTATGAGGCATTTGTTTGTACAAACTGCTGCTCACAACTAATGTTGTAATATAGTGTCTCCATCTGCTGGTGGTATTGAATAAGCAATAGTGCAATGATAGGGTTTGAAAAAGAAGAAAAATAAGAAGCAGCAGCATAGGAAAGAAGGAAAACATGGAGAGAAGAAAAAAAGAAGGTAAAAATGAGGTGAAAACATGTTTAAAAAAGTATTTCCATCTCTCTCTATATGTATACACACATATATATATATATATATATATATATTTAAAAGAAAAAAAAAAAAAAAATATATATATATATATATATATATACATATAGAGAGAGAGAGATAAATATATATAGAGATAGATGGGTGGATAGATAGATAGATAGATAGATAGATACACATACATACATACATACATACATACATACGTGTGTATTGTTGGAGTTGCAAACATGGGTGCACTTGACAAACTCAGTGCGGCTATTCCCCATTGAAAGATTGTTGCACCCAGGACCCTTAGCACTGGGATATGCTACTCAATACCACTGGCATGGCCAGGTGTAAACAACATCTGACCTTTGTTGTGTATGTAACCATGGAGATTGTGATGTCGCCTAGGCCCACCAAAGAACAGCCTTGTCAGAAGCAGCACTGCCATGAGCAGAAGTAGCAGCACCATAGGTTGTCAAATAAGTTGGATTTAACCAAGACAAGTGAGTCCAATAGGATGCAGGTATGTCCTCTATCCTTACAGCTTCCCGTGGCTGTTGGTTTTATACCGTTTGGGGACAGCCAAGGAGGCGTCAGCAGGCAACACAGGTAAGTGTGTGCTTGTGTGTGTGTGTGTGTGTGTGTTTCCTATGCAGATCCTAAACCCAGTATCAAATGCAAGTAGGAGGAGTAAGAAGGGTTCCTGCCAAAGCCAGGTTATGGATTGCATTTAAAAATGGTCCATCAGAGTGAAATGGACTCCCATCTTCCTGCTTAGCAATAATGATATGGGTTTAGGGTCTGCTGTGTGTACTGGTGGGTGACTGCCACCCAGCCAGAGTGTGTATGGGAGGCTGCCAGCCAGCCTCCCTTCCTACAAGTAATGATGGTGCATGTGAAGGGGACAGCTTTGGTTCCTCCCCTTTCACAGTTATCACTTCTCATCCTTCCTTTTGGCTGGTATCAAATGTGGTGTCTGTTTATATCAGTTTAATATCTGATATGTCCCCTATCTGATAGCATATATTAAATGCACCACCAGGTTTCAGTGTTGGAAAGAAAGATTATCTGTTTATTTGCTGCAGCTGCTTGCTGTCTAGTCCAGTGGGTCCCTACTGCAGGCAATAGACAATAGGTAGTGCCTATGTGCCTAGATGGATAGGACATCAGCTATGAGGCATTTGTTTGTACAAACTGCTGCTCACAACTAATGTTGTAATATAGTGTCTCCATCTGCTGGTGGTATTGAATAAGCAATAGTGCAATGATAGGGTCTGAAAAAGAAGAAAAATAAGAAGCAGCAGCATAGGAAAGAAGGAAAACATGGAGAGAAGAAAAAAAGAAGGTAAAAATGAGGTGAAAACATGTTTAAAAAAGTATTTCCATCTCTCTCTCTCTCTCTATATGTATATACATATATATATATATATATATATATATATATATATATATATATATATACATATAGAGAGAGAGATAAATATATATAGAGATAGTTGGGTGGATAGATAGATAGATAGATAGATAGATAGATACACATACATACATACATACATACATACATACATACATACATAAATACGTGTGTATTGTTGGAGTTGCAAACATGGGTGCACTTGACAAACTCAGTGCGGCTATTCCCCATTGAAAGATTGTTGCACCCAGGACCCTTAGCACTGGGATATGCTACTCAATACCACTGGCATGGCCAGGTGTAAACAACATCTGACCTTTGTTGTGTATGTAACCATGGAGATTGTGATGTCGCCTAGGCCCACCAAAGAACAGCCTTGTCAGAAGCAGCACTGCCATGAGCAGAAGTAGCAGCACCATAGGTTGTCAAATAAGTTGGATTTAACCAAGACAAGTGAGTCCAATAGGATGCAGGTATGTCCTCTATCCTTACAGCTTCCCGTGGCTGTTGGTTTTATACCGTTTGGGGACAGCCAAGGAGGCGTCAGCAGGCAACACAGGTAAGTGTGTGCTTGTGTGTGTGTGTGTGTTTCCTATGCAGATCCTAAACCCAGTATCAAATGCAAGTAGGAGGAGTAAGAAGGGTTCCTGCCAAAGCCAGGTTATGGATTGCATTTAAAAATGGTCCATCAGAGTGAAATGGACTCCCATCTTCCTGCTTAGCAATAATGATATGGGTTTAGGGTCTGCTGTGTGTACTGGTGGGTGACTGCCACCCAGCCAGAGTGTGTATGGGAGGCTGCCAGCCAGCCTCCCTTGCTACAAGTAGTGATGGTGCATGTGAAGGGGACAGCGTTGGTTCCTCCCCTTTCACAGTTATCACTTCTCATCCTTCCTTTTGGCTGGTATCAAATGTGGTGTCTGTTTATATCAGTTTAATATCTGATATGTCCCCTATCTGGTAGCATATATTAAGTGCACCACCAGGTTTCAGTGTTGGAAAGAAAGATTACCTGTTTATTTGCTGCTGCTGCTGCAGCTGCTTGCTGGCTAGTCCAGTGGGTCCCTACTGCAGGCAAAAGACAATAGGTGGTGCCTATGTGGATAGGACATCAGCTATGAGACATTTGTTTGTACAAACTGCTGCTCACAACTAATGTTGTAATATAGTGTCTCCATCTGCTGGTGGTATTGAATAAGCAATAGTGCAATGATAGGGTCTGAAAAAGAAGAAAAATAAGAAGCAGCAGCATAGGAAAGAAGGAAAACATGGAGAGAAGAAAAAAAGAAGGTAAAAATGAGGTGAAAACATGTTTAAAAAAGTATTTCCATCTCTCTCTCTCTCTATATGTATATACATATATATATATATATTTAAAAGAAAAAAAAATTATATATATATATATATATATATATATATATATACATATAGAGAGAGAGAGAGAGATAAATATATATAGAGATAGATGGGTGGATGGATAGATAGATAGATAGATAGATAGATAGATAGATAGACATACATGCATACATACACACATACACACATACACACATACACACATACATACATATGTGTGTATTGTTGGAGTTGCAAACATGGGTGCACTTGACAAACTCAGTGCGGCTATTCCCCATTGAAAGATTGTTGCACCCAGGACCCTTAGCACTGGGATATGCTACTCAATACCACTGGCATGGCCAGGTGTAAACAACATCTGACCTTTGTTGTGTATGTAACCATGGAGATTGTGATGTCGCCTAGGCCCACCAAAGAACAGCCTTGTCAGAAGCAGCACTGCCATGAGCATAAGTAGCAGCACCATAGGTTGTCAAATAAGTTGGATTTAACCAAGACAAGTGAGTCCAATAGGATGCAGGTATGTCCTCTATCCTTACAGCTTCCCGTGGCTGTTGGTTTTATACCGTTTGGGGACAGCCAAGGAGGCGTCAGCAGGCAACACAGGTAAGTGTGTGCTTGTGTGTGTGTGTGTGTGTTTCCTATGCAGATCCTAAACCCAGTATCAAATGCAAGTAGGAGGAGTAAGAAGGGTTCCTGCCAAAGCCAGGTTATGGATTGCATTTAAAAATGGTCCATCAGAGTGAAATGGACTCCCATCTTCCTGCTTAGCAATAATGATATGGGTTTAGGGTCTGCTGTGTGTACTGGTGGGTGACTGCCACCCAGCCAGAGTGTGTATGGGAGGCTGCCAGCCAGCCTCCCTTCCTACAAGTAGTGATGGTGCATGTGAAGGGGACAGCGTTGGTTCCTCCCCTTTCACAGTTATCACTTATCATCCTTCCTTCCGGCTGGTATCAAATGTGGTGTCTGTGTATATCAGTTTAATATCTGATATGTCCCCTATCTGGTAGCATATATTAAGTGCACCACCAGGTTTCAGTGTTGGAAAGAAAGATTACCTGTTTATTTGCTGCTGCAGCTGCTTGTTGGCTAGTCCAGTGGGTCCCTACTGCAGGCAAAAGACAATAGGTGGTGCCTATGTGCCTAGGTGGATAGGACATCAGCTATGAGGCATTTGTTTGTACAAACTGCTGCTCACAACTAATGTTGTAATATAGTGTCTCCATCTGCTGGTGGTATTGAATAAGCAATAGTGCAATGATAGGGTCTGAAAAAGAAGAAAAATAAGAAGCAGCAGCATATGAAAAAAGGAGGAAAGAAGGAAAACATGGAGAGAAGAAAAAAAAGAAGGTAAAAATGAGGTGAAAACATGTTTAAGAAAGTATTTCCATCTCTCTCTCTCTCTATATGTATATATATATATATATATATATATATATATATTTAAAAGAAAAAAAAATTATATATATACATATAGAGAGAGAGAGATAAATATATATAGAGATAGATGGGTGGATAGATAGATAGATAGATAGATAGAGAGATACACATACACACATACACACATACACACATACACACATACATACATACATAGATATGTGTGTATTGTTGGAGTTGCAAACATGGGTGCACTTGACAAACTCAGTGCGGCTATTCCCCATTGAAAGATTGTTGCACCCAGGACCCTTAGCACTGTGATATGCTACTCAATACCACTGGCATGGCCAGGTGTAAACAACATCTGACCTTTGTTGTGTATGTAACCATGGAGATTGTGATGTCGCCTAGGCTCACCAAAGAACAGCCTTGTCAGAAGCAGCACTGCCATGAGCAGAAGTAGCAGCACCATAGGTTGTCAAATAAGTTGGATTTAACCAAGACAAGTGAGTCCAATAGGATGCAGGTATGTTCTCTATCCTTACAGCTTCCCATGGCTGTTGGTTTTATACCGTTTGGGGACAGCCAAGGAGGCGTCAGCAGGCAACACAGGTAAGTGTGTGCTTGTGTGTGTGTGTGTGTGTTTCCTATGCAGATCCTAAACCCAGTATCAAATGCAAGTAGTAGAAGTAAGAAGGGTTCCTGCCAAAGCCAGGTTATGGATTGCATTTAAAAATGGTCCATCAGAGTGAAATGGACTCCCATCTTCCTGCTTAGCAATAATGATATGGGTTTAGGGTCTGCTGTGTGTACTGGTGGGTGACTGCCACCCAGCCAGAGTGTGTATGGGAGGCTGCCAGCCAGCCTCCCTTCCTACAAGTAGTGATGGTGCATGTGAAGGGGACAGCGTTGGTTCCTCCCCTTTCACAGTTATCACTTCTCATCCTTCCTTTTGGCTGGTATCAAATGTGGTGTCTGTTTATATCAGTTTAATATCTGATATGTCTCCTATCTGGTAGCATATATTAAGTGCACCACCAGGTTTCAGTGTTGGAAAGAAAGATTACCTGTTTATTTGCTGATGCAGCTGCTTGTTGGTTAGTCCAGTGGGCCCCTACTGCAGACAAAAGAGAATAGGTGGTGCCTATGTGCCTAGGTGGATAGGACATCAGCTATGAGGCATTTGTTTGTACAAACTGCTGCTCACAACTAATGTTGTAATATAGTGTCTCCATCTGCTGGTGGTATTGAATAAGCAATAGTGCAATGATAGGGTCTGAAAAAGAAGAAAAATAAGAAGCAGCAGCATAGGAAAGAAGGAAAACATGGAGAGAAGAAAAAAAGAAGGTAAAAATGAGGTGAAAACATGTTTAAAAAAGTATTTCCATCTCTCTCTCTCTCTCTATATGTATATACATATATATATATATATATATATATATATATATATATATATATATATATATACATATAGAGAGAGAGATAAATATATATAGAGATAGTTGGGTGGATAGATAGATAGATAGATAGATAGATACACATACATACATACATACATACATACATACATACATACATACATACATAAATACGTGTGTATTGTTGGAGTTGCAAACATGGGTGCACTTGACAAACTCAGTGCGGCTATTCCCCATTGAAAGATTGTTGCACCCAG